>NC_064865.1:29493836-29736336 GCF_024139225.1 Suncus etruscus
CTGGAACAAAATTTAAAATACTATTGTAACTCTCTCCAAAAAAGGAGAACCACTATTCTCTATTTGCTTTTTATTATCTTCAGTATTTTTACAGTTTACTATATTTGTATTCCTAGTCAGTGTATATATAGTTTTCCTGTGTTTGAACTGTGTCCAAAATTATGATTTTGGTTTCAACTAGATTAATAAAGCTTATTTTTACCTCTGTGGTTAGAGCATGTCATCTGTTTATCTGTTGTATTAGGGATGGTCATTTGGGTTGTGTGTAGTTGAGATGTTGTGAATAAGACCTGTGAACATTTTTGTATTTGTCTTGTTTTGCTCCTGCTAAGAATGGAAGGCTGGGTCCTGGGTTTACGTGTGTCTTACTTTATCAGGAAGAACCTAGTATTTTATTTATTTCTCCTTCTCCTCCTCCTCTTCTTCATTTTCTCCTCTTCTTCCTCTTCTTTTTTCCTTCTCCTCCTCTTCTCCTTTTATTTTACTTCTCCTATTTCTCCTCCTCTTCCTCTACTCTTTCTCCTCTCCCTCCTCCTCCTCTTTTTTCTATTTCTCTTTTCATCCATCTTCCTCTTCTCTTCCTCCTTTCCCTTTTCCTTCTTTTTTTCCTCCTCTTCCTCTATGTCCTCCTCCTCTCTTTTTATCCATGTATCAATTTTGGCACCATGTTTTACAATACTGTTACTGAAGGAATATCAGCTTTATTATTCGTCTTTTTATTTTCTGGTCTTTGTGGGTAAGGCTCTTTGTATCTACTCTAAAGAAGATACCATCTATAACCTCTTCAATAGCTCCATTTTTCCTTCAAAATTTTTATAAAGTTAATAAAAACTCATAGTATCTTTACCTTATAGTGTAATAATTCTAAATTTCTTTTTTAGCTTTTAGTGCTTTATTTCTCTTCAGTTTATTATTTTTATGACATCTATTTATTAACCTGTTCAGTTTATTTATTTTTTTTTTGGAAGATAGTCTTCATTGATCTGAAGTATACATGTTTTAAACTTTGCTGGTCTCTCTTTATTGAAATTCATCTAGCATTAGTTTCTGTTTCTGCGATTGATTTCTTTTTCCTTCTTTCTTACTTAGTGTTGAGGTTATGCATATCAGGGTTTTAGTTTCTAGTCTCTCTTTGAGCAAGATAATTCTTTACTCTTTGGTCTTTTAATTTCTCCCTTGCTTGGAGTATCAGTTTTATCTCCACACAGTTCTGGAAAACTTGAATGAAGTCCCGTATTGTTCTGCTTTCTAAGAGATACAGGAATTCGGCAGATACAGCCAGAGAGCCCATAAGTGGTATGATTTAGCTATTACTGATGGTTTATGCATTTGCTTGTCATTGATATCCAAATTACCTGGAAAAAATTGTAACTATAGGTAGAGGGTGGGTAGACTACTTGGTGGCTGTTTGCTGCTCCTTACAACTTTCTCCTTTGTTTTCTTCTCCTTGTAGTTATTAGGAATAACCCCAGCTAAGATCCCCTGGCCCATAGAATACTTTCAGTCCTTGTAGGTCTTGAGAGCACACTTCCAATGTTCCTGTTTGCTTCCACACCAGAACTCTACCCAGGCTTCTGTGTTTCTGGTTAATTTCTTATTCATTGAGATGTGTCTCTTGTTTTGATCATTCTCCTATCCACGGCTGTGATGTGATTTTTTTCTCTTTCTTTTTTTTTCCTTTTTCTTTTTTTTGTTTTTTGGGCCACAGCTGGCAACTTTCATGGGTTACTCTGGCTCTGTGCTCAGAAATCACTCCTAGCGGGGCGATACGGGATGCAGGCTGTGAACAAGGGTGGAGGGAGGACATTGGTGGTGGGAATGCCCCGATTCAATGTCACTATGTACCTGAAATACTACTCTGATTACAAATCTGTAAACCATTTTGGTCAAAATAAAAATTATTAATAATAATAAAAAAGAAATTACCCCTAGCAAGGTTGGGGGGCCATATGGGATACCAGGAACCAAACCCAGGTTCATCCCGGGTTGGCTGCATGTAGGCAAACACCCTACTACGGTACAATTGCTCTGGCACCAATCATATGATTTTTATCTTAACTTTATTGATGTAGTGTTTTTGTTAATTGTTTTGTGTATTTTGAATCATCCTTGCATCCCACTAGATTGAATCCCACTAAGTGAACCTCGCTAGATTGTGATATCGGAGTTTATTTTTTATTGTCGAATTTGGTTTGCTAAGATTTTGGTGAAGATTTTTACATCAAGGTTCATCAAGGAGATTGTTCTGAATTTTATTTTTAGAAGTGTTTGTCTTTTTTGGGGGGAGGGGATATCTTTGTAATGTTAGCTTCATAGAAGGTTCTAGAAAGGATTCTTGTTTCTCTGATAGTCTGGAAGAAAATAAGGATAAACAGCAGTAAATCTTCTCTAGGGGTTCATAAACTTATCAGTTAACCCATTTTGACCAGGTCTTTTATTTATGAGGAAATTATAAAATACTGTTTCAGTTTTCTTGCTTGTCATGTCATTAAGATTTTGGGAAATTACATGTTTCTAGAAATGTGTCCTTCCCCCCCCCCCCAAATTCTCCAGTTTAATGTAGTAGAATTGTTTATAGTAAGCTCTCATGATGTCTTGGTTTTCTGAGTGTTCTATTGTAGTTTAGCCCCTTCATTTTAATCTTTGTTGTTGCTGTTGTTGTTTTTTGGACCACACCCGATGATGCTCAGGCGTTACTCCTGGCTATGTGCTCAGAAATCGTTCCTGGCTTGATGGACCGTATGGGACACTGGGGATCGAATCAAGGTCCATCCTGGATCAGCTGCATGCAAGGCAAATGCCTTACCGCTGTGCTATCACTCCGGTTCCAACCTTTTTTGAGCACTTTCTTTATTTTACCTTGTGAATCTAGTGAAGATTCTTTGTGTATTCTTTTTTGTTGTTTGTTTTTAGGTCACTCCAATGGTGCTTAGGATTTACTCCTGGCTTTGTGCTCAGGAATCACTACTAGTGGATTTGGGGCACAATATATGGTGCTGGAGTTCAAACCTGGGCTGACTGTGTGCAAAACAAACACCCTACCCACTATATTATGGCTCTGACCTTATCTTGTTTATTCAAGCTACTGGTTTCATAAAGTCTTTGTATTGATTTCTTTGTCTCTATATCATTGATTTTTGCTATGGTTGTTATTATTTTATTTCTTCAGCTAGTGTTTGGGTTCATTTGTTATTGGTTCTTCAGATATTTAAGATGTATGTTTAGATAGTCAATTTTATCTTTATCTTCTTTTTTAATGTAGATAGACCCTCTGAGTATGGCTTTTGCTATGTCTCATATATTTGTAAAACTTGTTTTCATTATTTTTAGTCTCAAGGAATCTTTTTATTGCTTCTTTGATTTCCTCTTTAGTCAAGCTGTTATGTAGCAGCATGCTGTTCAGTCTCCAGATATCAAAGTTTCTTCATAGCTTCTTTTTATGGATAATTTCTATCTCTGTGGCACTGTGGACTGATCGATGCTTGTTAAGACTTTTGTGTTTGTGAATTTATATAGGTTTGACTTACGTTCTAATATATGATTTATCCTGGAGAATGTTTAATGTGCATGAGTGAAGAATATGTATTAAACTATTTGAGTATGGAAGCCTCCTGTATATATCTATTAATCCCAATTTTCTAGTTACTCTTTTTTTAGGGCTCTAGTGTCTTTGAACAGTTTATCTAGTTGATACATTCAGTAGTGACAGTGGAGTGTTGAAGTCTCCCTATATTATACTTAAGTATTTCAATCCATGTGCTTCTTTGTGTGTGTGTGTGTGTGTGTGTGTGTGTGTGTGTGTGTGTGTGTGAGAAAGCCTTATAAACCTTGTTGACCCTACATTTAGTGTTTATTAGAATATGTACTTCTTCATCTATTGTTTTCTTAACCATAAGTAGTGTCCATTCCTATTTCTAATTACTTTCTTTAGCTTGAATGCTATTTAGTCTGATATAAGTATGATGTTGTGGCTCTTTTTATTTACTATTAGCTAGTATAGTTGTTTTCTATCTGTTCACTCTGTCCTGTTCTGTATTTTTAGATGTATTTCCTATAAGTAGTAAATGGATGGATTTTGTTTCTTGATTCACTCTGCTACTCTATTTTTGATGGAAGAATTTAGTCCATTAATATTTGTGGCTATTTTTGATATAAAAAACTGCTGACCAGTTTTGAATTTGTTATTTTACTATTTGGCTGCTTCTAGCTATTTGGCTTATTTAAGTGGTCGTTCAGCATTTAATTCAGGGATGATTTAGTTATAGCAAGTGTTGTTAGGTTTTGTTTGTCTGAGAATGTTTTATTCCCCTCCAATCTCCATCTAAATGAGAGCTTTGCAGGATAGTGGGCTCTAGGTTGAAATCATGTTTTCAGTCATTAATTTGATATATTAGTTTACTTTTTCTTTGAGTCTCCTAAATCTGTATAGCATCCTCCAGAGAGTGGAGGGAGTTCTCAGTAATTATCTCTCCCACCACTTGTTCTTCCCCATTTTCTTTTTCCTCTCCTTTTAGTATTCCTATAATTCAAAGATAGTTATTCTTGCTGTTATTCATTAAGTACCATATATACTTGAGTATAAGCCGAGTTTTTCCAGCCAAATTTTGTGCCAAAAACCCCTAATGTGTCTTATACTCGGGTCATACAGGTTATTTGATTCTGTGCACAAGCACATAGTCTCCAGTAGTCTTCTGCCAACAGCTGGAGGAGGTGGTGCTTCAGCTCAGACTTTTGGACTGAGCTGAAGAGGCCACTGAACTATTTAACCCACAATATTTTGTGCGTTGTATGAGACCGACAGCAGTGATGATGATATCTGTGAATTCAGTGATGATGACAATGTGTATGCTGATACCCTTATATGGGATATAGCTGAAGCTCTGTTGGGACATACAGATGAGGAGGAGGAGGAGGAACCCAGTTTTGAAGGATTTTAACCTTTGTGATTTAGTCTATCTGTTAAGCTATGGTTTTCTGCAGAGTATTTAAAGTTTTAAAGTTATTGTTGCTAGTTTACAGTTTTTCTTTAGCAATGAATATTAAAAATGTTTAACTTACTGATTTCTCAATTATTGTAATTGTTTTGGGTATATATTTTTATTTTTGAAATTTACCAGTGGCTGCTGCATTTTCGACCTCAGCTTATACTCAAGTCACTAATTTCCCAGTTTTTAGGGTAAAATTTTAGGGGGGGGGGGCAGTTTATACTAGAGTATATATGGTAGCTTGCATTCTCTTTCCTTCTTTTGCTGCTCTCTCTCTCTCTCTCTCTCTCTCTCTCTCTCTCTCTTTTTCTTTTGCCACTTCCTTATCAGTCCTGGATTGTATTTTGTTTTCCAGTTTTTCTATATGGCTCTCCACAAGTGCAATTTTGCTACAGCTTTTGTTATGTTCTTCACTAGCTCCTTCAGTTCAGTTCTTATGGAACCTGTCATCCTCTGAATCAATGCTTTGGTTGAATTTTATTCTTATGATTTTGCTTGTCAGTGCTTGCTTAATTTCTGTTGCCATTTTAGTGAGTGCTGATTTGAGGTCCTCATTGGCCAGGCTCAAGTGTTTGATTAATTTGAGGACTTGTCCCTGTCCATCCTGAGTCCCTTTGTTTTCTCATTGTTCTTCAAGTTTTATGAATTTTAATGGTGGAATTTAGATCCCCAGTTAGTTAAGATCTAATCTGCTCAGTTGTTTAGAGGGCTACTGATATGGTACCTCTGTAGTTCAGATAATTTTCTTTACCATGTAATGCTATTTGAGATTGATAAGGGGATATTCAACTAGTTACTCCATTTAGTTAACTAAGATGTATGAATGTATACTGTCCATGATTCAAGACTGTTGCACCCCACTGTCCTACTATGAGAGGTTTATATTTTGGGTTTTTGGGAATAAGAATTAACATCAGATGGTGTGACTTCCTGGTTTAGGGCGGGGCACTAAAGAAGACTCTAGGATTTCAGTCCCAAAATTGACTTTCTGGGGTAAGAGGGTGGGATTACAATGTCTTGGCTCTTGGAAGCATGTACCTGGGTTTTGGGAATTAGAATAGACATCAGGCAGCATAAATTCCTGATCTAGGGCCTGGGAACAGTAAGGTGGGCCTCAGAATTCTTTGCATGAGTCTATCTGATAGAGAGATAGACCCTCTCATCCATTCAGGCTCCTATCCTCTCTGTCATAATCCATTTTCATTCATCTATTGTCCTTACACAGAAACACACACACAACCCACACATATAAAGGAAATAAAAGTGCTTTATGTAGTTGATCTTATTTATTATCTGTCATAGGACTGGAACTAGGCATGCTTTTAGTAAAGATTATTTAGTGGTTATTATTGAGCAAGTAACATTAAAATGCTAGCAAATATATACAAGACTAATATTACATTTACTTTTATGTAATCTGTTTTCTTGGTTTTTGAAAATGCATGATTCCATTATTTTTTTATTTTATTCTTTATTCTTTAACTTTATTCCATTTTTCTTCATGTAATTTGATAATTGTGGTATAGTTTCTAAATATAATAAACCTATATTATTGCAGCCCTGGACGAAAGCGATCAGATGATGTTGTTTCCTTTATAAAATCTGAAGTACATCTTGCGATTCCTAATGTGGTAAATATTATTTTAATACTCAATTTAATACATTGGTTTTTTTTTGTTCTGATGTATTAAAGAAAGATAACTTTAAACATGAATTTTTGTTTAGAGCAATTCTGTGCCATTCTAAGGTTTTACTTCACACATAAAATTATGTCAATATCACCCGTTTGGAGGTAAGTTCAAATCCTTATCACAAATGCAAAATTTTAAGGCTGTATACTAAAGATATCAGACTAGAAATAACATAGGCTTACAACACAATGGGTCTTTATGCCTTTTTATGAATTTAATTCTAATACCTCCTCAGTTGCCTTCTATGCATCAGAAACTATTAGCTACACAGGATAGTGGAAATGCATTCTGTGACTGGTCAGGTACTTACAGCTCACGTTTCACTTAATGGTACATCTATGTAGTCTGAACATTCATAGGGTAATGCCTTTTATTATTTGGCATATTGCAGAGATTAGAATTTTGATAGTAATGCTGCTCTAGTTATTTTTTGCTTCATCGCCTACAAATTTTGTCTGAATTCAGCCATCCTTACAGGGAAAGTATGGCATTGCCTATATACTTTTTTGTTCACAAGGTTTTATAGAATAAGAAAATGATGCTAGAGAAAGCCTAAACTCTATCATACCTTAGCATCCCTCTCTTAAAAGCAGCCTCTTATTGGGACAGCTGAGGCTTATCTCACCAAGAGAAACAAGAAGAACAATTTATATGTGTGGCAGTACCAGGAGTGTGCTTCTTCTCCCTACAGGTGATGGTTCCTAGTTTGGATGATATTCAGCAAGCCATTAACCGTATGATTCAGTTAACCCTGGAGGTCAGCAGAGGTGTGGCTCACTGGGGGCAACAGCAGGTCAGGCACATCAAAGCTGCCATTAGTCCTAAGGACACTGATGCGACCTATCCAAGCACAGGAAAACCATTGAAGAGAGAAGACAGTAAGAATGCTCAAACGATCTCTATTGTTGGAATCTTAGAATGATAAGAATTAATAATAGGTCTTTTAGATTCTTTCTAAGTAATAGAACATGGGTTTAATATGTCAGGTCATGGCAACTATGACTTTGTATAGTCCTTTTAAATTAAGTTATACATTAATACATTTTAAATTCATTTATATGTTAATAAATAAGTTAATGCATATAATATTAAGTTTTGCAAAACAATTTCCACAATTCATTTTATCCATCTTTTATTTATTTTCATTTATTTATTCCAAATATAATAAGCAGATTATTTATTTCAAGTGTAATATGCAGATTTTCTTCCTAGACTTTGGTCATGAGGCACTATTCTATGATCATAAGCTTAGAATCAAATTCTTTTTTTTATTGTTATTGTAGTTGAGATAAAATGCTTTGAACAGTGTTACTGTATATGCTCTCCATGTCTCTGTGTTCAAAGTTACTCTGCCTCAAAGTGCCAAAGTATCTTCACTTTTGTCATTTAATTCCTGACCAATGTCTTCCTTTCCTGTGATTCTCCTCTCGCCATCAATTGGTAATCTCATGTCTGTAGTCAAATGGTTATAGAGAGGAGGTATTTTACACTCCCTTCCTTTAGTTCTTTTTTTGTTTGTTTGTTTTTGTTTTAGTTTTGGGCCACAGGCGGCATCAGGGGTTACTCCTGGCTCTATGCTCAGAAAACACTAGAGGTAGGCTTGAGTCATTATATGGGATGTTGTGGATTGAATTCGGGTCAGCTGCTTGCAAGGCATGCCCTACCTGCCATCCTATCACTCAGGCTCCCACTGCTTTGGTTCTTATATACCACACATGAGTGGGTCATCCTACATTTGTTCTTCTCCTACCAATTTATTTTGCAGAACATGACCACCTCTAGCTCCATCCAATTGGTAGCAAGGACAGGATCTCATCTTTTCCTATATCTGAATATCTTTTCTTTTATTACATTATGTATAAATTACAACACATTTTTTTTCATAAATTTTCTTTATTTTAGACGCTGTGGTTTACAAGTTGTTCATGATAGTTCTTTCTGACATTGAATATTTCTTTTTTTTATTTTAATGTTTATATATTTTTTTTATTTAAACACCTTGATTACATACATGATTGTGTTTGGGTTTCAGTCATAAAAGGAACACCACCCATCACCAGTGCAACATTCCCATCACCCAAGTCCCAAATCTCCCTCCTCCCCACCCAACCCCCGCCTGTACCCTAAACAGGCTCTACATTTCCCTCATACATTCTCAATATTAGGACAGTTCAAAATGGAGTTATTTCTCTAACTAAACTCATCACTCTTTGTGGTGAGCTTCCTGAGGTGAGCTGGAACTTCCAGCTCTTTTCTCTTTTGTGTCTGAAATTTATTATTGCAAGAATGTCTTTCATTTTTCTTAAAACCCATAGATGAGTGAGACCATTCTGCGTTTTTCTCTCTCTCTCTGACTTATTTCACTCAGCATAATAGATTCTGTGTACATCCATGTATAGGAAAATTTCATGACTTCATCCCTCCTGACAGCTGCATAATATTCCATTGTGTATATGTACCACAGTTTCTTTAGCCATTCGTCTGTTGAAGGGCATCTTGGTTGTTTCCAGAGTCTTGCTATGGTAAATAGTGCTGCAATGAATATAGGTGTAAGGAAGGGATTTTTGTATTGTATTTTTGTGTTCCTAGGGTATATTCCTAGGAGTGGTATAGCTGGATCGTATGGGAGCTCGATTTCCAGTTTTTGGAGGAATCTACATATCGCTTTCCATAAAGGTTGAACTAGACGGCATTCCCACCAGCAGTGGATAAGGGTTCCTTTCTCTCCACATCCCCGCCAGCACTGTTTGTTCTCATTCTTTGTGATGTGTGCCATTCTCTGTGGTGTGAGGTGGTATCTCATTGTTGTTTTGATTTGCATCTCTCTGATGATTAGTGATGTGGAGCATTTCTTCATGTGTCTTTTGGCCATTTGTATTTCTTCTTTGTCAAAGTGTCTGTTCATTTCTTCTCCCCATTTTTTGATGGGATTAGATGTTTTTTTCTTGTAAATTTCTGTCAGTGCCTTGTATATTTTGGAGATTAGCCCTTTGTCTGATGGGTATCGGGTGAATAGATTCTCCCACTCAGTGGGTGGCTCTTGTATCCTGGGCACTATTTCCTTTGAGGTGCAGAAGCTTCTCAACTTAATATATTCCCATCTGTTAATCTCTGTTTTCACTTGCTTGGAGAGTGCAGTTTCCTCCTTGAAGATGCCTGAAGTCTCAATGTCCTGGAGAGTTTTGCCTATGTGTTGTTCTATATATCTTATGGTTTGGGGTCGGATATCGAGGTCTTTAATCCATTTGGATTTTACCTTCGTACATGATGTTAGCTGGGGGTCTAAGTTCAATTTTTTGCAAGTGGCTAGCCAGTTGTGCCAACACCACTTGTTGAAGAGGCTTTCCTTGCTCCATTTAGGATTTCCTGCTCCTTTATCAAAAATTAGGTGATTGTATGTCTGGGGAACATTTTCTGAGTATTCCACCCTATTCCACTGATCTGAGGGTCTGTCCTTATTCCAATACCATGCTGTTTTGATAACTATTGCTTTGTAGTAAAGTTTAAAGTTGGGGAAAGTAATTCCTCCCATATTCTTTTTCCCAATGATTGCTTTAGCTATTCTAGGGTGTATATTGTTCCAAACAAATTTCAAAAGTGCCTGATCTACCTCTTTGAAGAATGTCATAGGTATCTTTAGAGGGATAGCGTTGAATCTGTATAACGCCTTGGGGAGTATTGCCATTTTGATGATGTTAATCCTGCCAATCCATGAGCAGGGTATGTGTTTCCATTTCCGCGTGTCCTCTCTTATTTCTTGGAGCAGAGTTTTATAGTTTTCTTTGTATAGGTCTTTCACATTTTTAGTCAAGTTGATTCCAAGATATTTGAGTTTGTGTGGCACTATTGTGAATGGGGTTGTTTTCTTAATGTCTATTTCTTCCTTATTACTATTGGTGTATAGAAAGGCCATTGATTTTTGTGTGTTAATTTTGTAGCCTGCCACCTTGCTATATGAGTCTATTGTTTCTAGAAGCTTTTTGGTAGAGTCTTTAGGGTTTTCTAAGTAGAGCATCATGTCATCTGCAAACAGTGAGAGCTTGACTTCTTCCTTTCCTATCTGGATTCCCTTGTTATCTTTTTCTTGCCTAATCGCTATAGCAAGTACTTCCAGTGCTATGTTGAATAGGAGTGGTGAGAGAGGACAGCCTTGTCTTGTGCCAGAATTTAGAGGGAAGGCTTTTAGTTTTTCTCCATTGAGGATACTATTTGCCACTGGCTTGTGGTAGATGGCCTTAACTATATTGAGAAAGGTTCCTTCCATTCCCATCTTGCTGAGAGTTTTGATCAAGAATGGGTGTTGGACCTTGTCAAATGCTTTCTCTGCATCTATTGATATAATCATGTGGTTTTTATTTTTCTTGTTGTTGATGTTGTGTATTATGTTGATAGACTTACGGATGTTAAACCATCCTTGCATTCCTGGGATGAAACCTACTTGATCGTAGTGGATGATCTTCTTAATGAGGTATTGAATCCTATTTGCCAGGATTTTGTTGAGGATCTTTGCATCTGCATTCATCAGCGATATTGGTCTGTAATTTTCTTTTTTCGTAGCATCTCTGTCTGGTTTAGGTATCAAGGTGATGTTGGCTTCATAAAAGCTATTTGGGAGTGTTTCCACTTGTTCAATTTCATGAAAGAGTCTTGCCAGGATTGGTAGTAGTTCCTCTTGGAAAGTTTGATAGAATTCATTAGTGAATCCATCTGGGCCTGGGCTTTTGTTTTTGGGCAGACTTTTGATTACCATTTTTATTTCATCAATGGTGATGGGGGTGTTTAGATATGCTACATCCTCTTCTTTCAACCGTGGAAGATTATAAGAGTCCAAGAATTTATCCATTTCTTCCAGGTTCTCATTTTTAGTGGCATAGAGTTTTTCAAAGTAGTTTCTGATTACCCTTTGAATCTCTGTCATATCAGTAGTGATCTCTCCTTTTTCATTCCTAATACGAGTTATCAAGTTTCTCTCTCTCTCTTTCTTTGTTAGGTTTGCCAGTGGTCTATCAATCTTGTTTATTTTTTCGAAGAACCAACTTCTGCTTTCGTTGATCTTTCGGATTGTTTTTTGGGTTTCCACTTCGTTGATTTCTGCTCTCAGCTTTGTTATTTCCTTCTGTCTTCCTATTTTTGGGTCCTTTTGTTGAGTACTTTCTAGTTCTATTAGCTGTGTCATTAAGCTACTCAGGTAAGCTCCTTCTTCCTTCCTGATGTGTGCTTGCAAAGCTATAAATTTTCCTCTCAGTACTGCTTTTGCTGTGTCCCATAAGTTCTGATAGTTTGTGTCTTTATTGTCATTTGTTTCCAGGAACCTTTTGATTTCCTTCTTGATTTCATCTCGGACCCACTGGTTATTGAGTATGAGGCTGTTTAACTTCCAGGTGTTAAAGTTTTTCTTCTGAGTCCCTTTGGAATTCACAAATAATTTCAGAGCCTTGTGGTCAGCGAAGGTAGTCTGCAAAATTTCTATCCTCTTGATCTTATGGAGGTATGTTTTATGTGCCAGCATGTAGTCTATCCTGGAGAATGTCCCATGTACATTGGAGAAGAATGTGTATCCAGGTTTCTGGGGATGGAGTGTCCTATATATATCCACTAGGCCTCTTTCTTCCATTTCTCTCCTCAGGTCTAGTATATTCTTGTTGGGTTTCAGTCTGGTTGACCTATCCAGTGTTGACAAAGCAGTGTTGAGGTCCCCCACAATTATTGTGTTGTTATTGATATTGTTTTTCAGATTTGTCAACAGTTGTTTTAAATATTTTGCTGGCCCCTCATTTGGTGCATATATGTTTAGGAGAGTTATTTCTTCCTGCTCTACATACCCCTTGATTAATATAAAATATCCATCTTTGTCCCTTACAACCTTCCTGAGTATAAAGTTTGCATTATCTGATATTAGTATGGCCACTCCAGCTTTTTTAGGGGTGTTGTTTGCTTGGATAACTTTTCTCCAGCCTTTTATTTTGAGTCTATGTTTGTTCTGACTATTCAGGTGCGTTTCTTGCAGGCAGCAGAAGGTTGGATTGAGTTTTTTGATCCATTTAGCCACTCTGTGTCTCTTAACTGGTGCATTTAGTCCATTGACGTTGAGAGAAAGAATTGTCCTGGGATTTAATGCCATCTTTATATCGAAATTTGGTGTGTCTTTTGGTCAGTCTTGTCTTAGATTAGGTCTTTCAGTTTTTCTCTTAAGACTGGTTTTGAGTCTGTAAAGTTTCTGAGCTGTTTTTTGTCTGTGAAACCATGTATTCTTCTGTCAAACCGGAAAGTGAGTTTTGCTGGGTACAGTATTCTAGGTGAAGCATTCATTTCATTCAGTCTTGTCACTATATCCCACCACTGCTTTCTGGCATTTAGTGTTTCTGGTGACAGGTCTGCTGTAAATCCCAAGGATGCTTGCTTGAATGTAATTTCCCCTTTTGATCTTGCTGTTTTCAGAATTCTGTCTCTATCTGTGGGATTTGTCATTGTGACTAGGATGTGTCTTGGGGTGGTTTTTCTTGGGTCTCTTTTGGTTGGTACTCTTCGAGCATGCAGGATTTGATCACATATATTCTTTAGCTCTGGGAGTTTCTCTTTAATGATGTTCTTGACCGTTGATTCTTCCTGGAAATTTTCTTCCTGGGTCTCTGGGACTCCAATGATTCTTAAGTTGTTTCTGTTGATCTTATCATAGACCTCTATTTTCATCTGTTCCCATTCTTTGACTAATTTTTCCATTGTCTGTTCATTTGTTTTAAGTTTTTTTTTCCAATCTCTCCTGTTGTATGGAATTGTTATGTATCTCATCTTCCACAGCACCAAGTCTATTCTCAGCTTCTGATACCCTGTCCCAGAGCTTATCCATTTTGTCATTCACTTCGTTTACTGATTTTTTCAGGCCTGTTATTTGACCTGTTATTTCAGTTTGGAGTTTTGTGATTTCTGTCTTCATATTTTCTTGATTCTTATTAGTGTTCTGTTCTATTCTATTCATGGTTTCTTTGAGTTCTTTGAGTATATTCCATATTGCTACTCTAAAGTCCTTATCTGAGAGATTGATTAGTTGGTTGGTCGTTAACTGGTCATCAGAATTGTCATCTTCATTCTCTATGTCTGATGCTGGCCTGCGTTGTTTCCCCATTGTCACACTTGTATTGTGGGTTTTTCTACGTGTTGTGTTGGTATTCATTGGTTTTATGATGCAGGCAACACACTTCTCTGGCTCCGCCCTTTCTGGATGGGCCGACTTGCCTTTAAGGTAGGGGAGTCCTCCATGGATGAAGCCTCACACAGGATCAAATCTTAGGCCCAAGCACGCAGCAAAGAAGACAGTCTGGAGAGAAATTCTTGCTTCTGTGATCCAGCACAGTTCTTAGTGTGGTTTTTTTCTTCTTGTGATGGTGTTCTTTTTTTAGAAAGAGCGCACGGCTGCGTAGCGAAGTGGAGCTAAGTGCCTTCTGGAGCCTCTTTTCAGCCCACTCTCAGGAGGTTCACACAACAGGATAGCAGAGAGACACACACAGGCAGCACTCACAGTTTTTCACAGTCGGGCCCCACTGGTCAGGCGTAGTTTTCACTCGCTCGCTGGGCAGCTTCAGAATGCTGTATTTTTGGGGTTCACTTCCCAGGACTCTGAGGAGAGTCACTGGCTCGCTGGGTAGCTTCCGAATGTAGTTTCTTTGGGGTTCGCTTCCCAGGGCTCTGAGGAGAGCTTCCAGAGTTCAGGAAAGACAGAGAAGGGTAGGACAGGGCTCCCTTCCGGTGCTCAGTTTCCTCAGAAGAAGCACAGCCGGGTGGAGACTCTGCAGGTAGAGCAATCAGCACTCTGCCTGGAAACCCCCACATCCAGCCATTTCTTACTCACTCACTGGCTCGCTGGGTAGCTCCCGAATGTAGTTTCTTTGGGGTTCGCTTCCCAGGGCTCTGAGGAGAGCTTCCAGAGTTCAGGAAAGACAGAGAAGAGTAGGACAGGGCTCCCTTCAGGTGCTCAGTTTCTGGTTCGCTGGGTAGCTTCCAAATGTAGTTTCTTTGGGGTTCGCTTCCCAGGGCTCTGAGGAGAGCTTCCAGAGTTCAGGAAAGACAGAGAAGGGTAGGACAGGGCTCCCTTCTGGTGCTCAGTTCCTCAGAAGGAGCACAGCCGGGTGGAGACTCTGCAGGTAGAGCAATCAGCACTCTGCCTGGAAACCCCCACATGCAGCCATTTCTCAGTCACTCACTGGCTCGCTGGGTAGCTCCCGAATGTAGTTTCTTTGGGGTTCGCTTCCCAGGGCTCTGAGGAGAGCTTCCAGAGTTCAGGAAAGACAGAGAAGGGTAGGACAGGGCTCCCTTCCGGTGCTCAGTTTCCTCAGAAGAAGCACAGCCCGGTGGAGACTCTGCAGGTAGAGCAATCAGCACTCTGCCTGGAAACCCCCACATGCAGCCATTTCTCACTCACTCCAAATTACAACACATTTTAATTGAAATACAAATTTTGAAGTTATTTATGGTTCATTTTCAGGTGTACAGTGTTCCAATTCTATTCATGTCACTCAAAACTTTTTAAAATGTACTAATATGTCATTGAGTAATTGGGTTATTGACAATCATAAAATTGTGCTGCAATGAATATAGATGTGCATTTATTTATTTTATCGTTTATATTTTTGTGCTTTTGGATATATGCAAAGGAATGGATTCTCTGGGTCATATTCAAGTTCTGTTTCTAACTTTTTTTTGGGGGGGGATCACACCCAGAAGCTCTCAGGTTACTCCTGGCTCTGCTCTGAGAAATCTCTCCTGCCAGGCTGAGGGGACCATATGAGATGCCGGGAATTTAACTGAGGTCTGTTCTGGGTTGACTGCATACAAGGCAAATTCCCTATCACTCTGGTATATCTCCAGTCCCATTTTTAGTTTTTGACAAGTTTCCAAACTGCGTTCCAGAGAGGCTGAGCCAGATGACATTCTTGTCAGTCATTGGTGAATGAGGTTTTCCTTCTCATTCAGTCCCCAAATACTGCTTGCAATTGCTTTTCATATAGGCCATTTGCACATATGAGATAGTTTTAAAAGTTTTAAAAATAACTGGGAGAGTTAAAGAAACCAAGATGGTTTCCCCCCCCCAAAGAAATATCTAAGAGAGCTCCAAGTCACCAACACAAAGAATGAATTGAATCGAAATTAAGTATAGAATTAAACCTATGTGGGCCTCACTGAGAAAAGCCGCAGGAGAATCTAGCTATTGTCTTTAAAATTGGAATTGTGACTAATTTTAGTGCCAAGAGACACGTCCCTAGCTAGAGAGGAGTGCTGACAGGCTTAAGGGAAGCCAAAAATCAGCACCTGGACTTAAAACTCAGTTATGACAAAAAAAATGGACAGGAGAAAAGTTATAAAGTGAGGAAAAGACTCACAACCCTCAGCAGCCAACCTGAAACCTGCTCTGAGTCTTAAAGCAGCAAGTAACCTGAGGACAAAATTCAAAGATGCTGGAGTAGCAGTAGGATAAGCAACTTTTGTCTTAGCCAGAGCCCCCACTCAAAAAATAAAGGCAATATTTCCCCCATATGAATGATCATATGCAGTGGAATGAAAGAATATTTTCTTTAGAGCCTAAGGAAAGCTGGTAACAGACCTACCTATGCCACTGTTTTGGTCATTTGGTTGGAGCTTGGGTATGTTCAAATTTAGGATGGGACCAGAGTTCATTCCAGGCAAATTTGAGTTTAATAATACAGACTTCAGGTTCAAGTCTGTGCAAATACCCTAATTAATAGCAGGCACTTTAGGATTATAGGTGTTGTAACACTGTCTTGCTCAAGGTTAGAGATATGGCTGATGCAGTCAGCTTTTGACCACAAGTTCTCAGCAACATTAAACTTGCTATAAGTTTTGTGCAATCACAAGTCTCTAGTGGACATCCAGGCAAACACAATCTCAAAACTAAAATATGGGCTTGATCTGGCAAACATGATATCATAATTGGATCTCTACCCTAAACCTTATATAACACTAGGTATAATGCAGAAGTGGAGGAATTCACCCTCATGAAAAGATAACAAGTCTTGAAATATCTTCAGATACACTAGAAGTTTACCTCATGAAGACTTATTTTGTTTGTTTGTTTTTGGGCCACACTCGGTGACGCTCAGGGGTTACTCCTGGCTGTGCGCTCAGAAGTCGCTCCTGGCTTGGGGGGACCATATGGGACGCGGGGGGGATCGTACCGTGGTCTGTCCTAGGCTAGCGCAGGCAAGGCAGGCACCTTACCTCTAGCGCCACCGTAACGGCCCCAAACCTCATGAAGACTTCTAAGCAACAGTTCTATTAATATCAAAAGAAAGGAAGAAATTAGTGGAAGAGACCACAATTAGGAAAAAGTTCTTAAAAGTGTTGAAAACCTTAGTAATAATAAATGGACAAGTTAAAGAGCACAGTTGCTGAGATAATGTTATGACATAAAGGACAAAGTAGAAAACAATAGTCATAAAGAAAAGAAAAAATAATAAATAAAAATCAACAACTGAGTTAGAGAGTTATGGAAAGCTTTAAGAGGAATAACATTTGCATATAGGGTTTCCAGATGGAAAAGAAAGAGAAATGGGAATAATTTCTGGTTAAATAATGTCCAAGAACTTCCCCAAGCCAGGTTGCTCAAAGTAAAACCCAATAGGTGATCAAAAAACCAAATTGTAATAAAAAAAAAGGCAAGAACTAAACAAAGAGATAGGCTTAAAAGCAGCATGTTAAAAGCAAAGGCACATAAAAAAGAATTCTCAAATGAAACGACAAGCAATGTGGAAATGTTATATCTTGTCATAAATGAAAAGACCCCCAAGCAAATATACACTACCCTGCTATTTAATCACTCAGACTTGAAGGAGTGATTAAAATAATTCCAGGAAACAGCATCTCAAGGCACCCATGGCTTCTAAATCAGCTCTGCAAGAAATACTAAATTGTCTTTTATAAGAAGCAAAAGACGAACACACACACACACACACACACACACACACACACACACACACACACACGGAGTAAGGCAGGCAATAAAGGACTCCCCCAAAAACCCGAGTTTTAATTGCTTTAAATTTTAAAAGGGAAGTAACTTAGAATTTCCTATATTCATTACAAATAGAGTCGAGCACCATAATCCTAAGAGAAAAATGAGGCTGCATCCAGCAATGCTAGGCAGATCATATAGTGACAGAGATCAACTAAGGTCAATTATATCTAAATCATGTGATCCCACCCATCTTCTCTTTGATTCTTCTTCTTCAAGCAGATTTTTTTATTAATTTACCATTGGTTTACAATAGTACAAAATGTCCAAAGTTCAGCTGAACACATTATATGTGTGTAAACTTCACCACACCCACAAAGTGCCAACATGCAGTCTAGATGATTTCTTTTCCCCACTCCTCTCACTACTTCTTCTTTCCCTTTAATAATCACCATATTTTTCAGACCACAATTTTGCTGTGGTCTGCAAGGTAGTCTGATTTGTTTCTTTCTATTCGATGTGAGTAAACCTATTCAGTAATTGTCTTTTACTTTTCTGCCTTATTTTCTTAATATAATCATCTCAAATTGCATCAACCTTGTCACAAAGGCACAATTTTAGCTCTTGAAATAGCTTAGTATTATTCCAAGGAGCATATACACCACAATGTGTTTGTCCAATAATTTATCATGAAAAATCCAAGTTTTAGCTGTTATGAATAATGCTATGAGTATAGAAAAAGAGTCTGAGTGCCCAAATAAAAAAAAAAAACAAAGAGTCTCTGAGTGCCCTAAGAGTACACTGCAGCAGATTCAACAGGGACACCCATTAGATTCCAGTCAGCCTCAATTCAGTGTTGCCAGACAGAAATTTGGACTTTCCACTACTGTATTAGTTATTTTTTATTTTATTATTTTTAGAATTTTAGAATAGAATTTAGAATTTAAAAATTTTAGAATTTAGAATTTTAGAAACTAGAATTTAAAATTTTTGAATAGAATTTAGAATTTTAGAAACTAGAATTTAGAATTTTAGAATGAAATTTAGAATTTTAGAATTTAGAATTTTAGAATGAAATTTAGAATTTAGAATTTTAGAATAGAATTTAGAATCTTAGAACTTTTGCGTTGCATTTGGTCAACCTGGGTTTGCTCACTAGCATCCGACATGGTTTCCCAGAGTTCCCCAGGAGTAAGTTATTCCTGAGTGCAGTCAATAATTCCTGAGTAGTGCTGAATGTTGCTTTCAAACAAAACAACATTAAATATCAAAAACATTTTAATTGGGGTCTTTTTTATTTTTCCCTTCAAAATAAAACAGTTTCTCCAGATAGAAACAAAACCTGAAAACTGCATACTCAAAAGTTTAGTAAGCACACGAGTGAACATAGCAAAAAAAAAAGGTTTTTAATTAGTTCAAGAGAGAGTCTTTAAGATTCTCTCATTGGGCCAGAGAGATAGCTTGAAGGGCTGGAACCCATGTTTTGCATGTGAAGCTTGGGTTCAATTTCTGGCACTGCATGCTCTCCTGAGCGTCACTGGGAGTAGCCTCTAGCACTGCCAGGTGTGAAACAAAACAAAACAAAGCAAAACATAAAATAAAATATCATTTAGCTATCAGAAAAACATGACATTTTGCAGTTTCTTGCAACTTTCAAAGAGTTGGATGGTCTGATGCTGAGTGAATGAGTTAGAAAGTGAAAGATCTTGCTCATAGGTAAAAAATAAAGAAATGAAGAAAGTTGATTTTGCAGTCTCCATAAAAGTTAAATCTGAGATATAATAACATAGAATGGGTGGGAAAGAAGGGTGGGGCATGAGGAAATGGTAGAGAAGTTTTGAAATACTAGTCAAGAGATTGGTATAATACTCTAAAGTTATAAAATAATTACTTTTATTATTGGACTATTGTAACTCTGATACCTCAATTAAAAAACTAGATTAGACCAGAGGCAGTACAGCTGGTAAAGGTGCTTGTCTTGCAAGGCCCAAGATCTTTGATACCAGCCACATACCTTCACTCGGCACCAGCATGAGTGATTCACAGAGCTAGAAATATCCTTGAGGGTGGTCGACTATGGTTTTAAAGCATAATCATGATGATGATGATGATGAGATTTATGAAAGAAAATAGCTTAAAATGTTTATGAATAATAAAATAGTAAAAACTGAATATAGGAATCTATTGTATACAAATATTTAAAACCTCTCCTTTCAGAATCCTTTGAAGAAATTATTCCTGCAAGGAAACTGAAGAATTTTTACCCGGGTGTAGCAGAACACAAGGATATTTCCAAATTGGTTCTCCTCCTTTCTTCCTCTGTGAATTCTCTCAGAAAGGTGGCTCAAGAGGCCCTGCAGGACTTTCAAAAGTACAAGACACTCTGGACAGAAGACCGGGAAGTGAAAGTAAAGGTGGGTTTCCCTCATCTGTGACACAATTTGGATTTTAATTTTCATTTCAACTTATTGTAGAAAAAGTAGGACAATGTTAGTGACAATGACAGGTCCTCAGGAGCAGAGGCCAAGTATCTCTTCATACTGGTCTCACGCTGTCCTGTACCATGGATTCTTTGACATGGTTCATAATGCAGTTTAGATAAATTTTTTTTTTTTTTTGGTTTTTGGGCCACACCCGTTTGACACTCAGGGGTTACTCCTGGCTATGAGCTCAGAAATCGCCCCTGGCTTGGGGGAGACCATATGGGACGCCGGGGGATCGAACCGCGGTCCGTCCTACACTAGCGCTTGTAAGGCAGACACCTTACCTCTAACGCCACCTTCCCGGCCCCAGATAGATTTTTCTTAAGTTGCATCAACAATTGAGTATTAGTTACATTTCAAAAAACTGACTGAAGACTGGTATCTCATGGTTTCGTATCCTTACATAGATTCAGTTGTATTTTTGCTAGGGACACGTGGGACATTGAGTTCTAATACCAACTAATGGGTAGTGAATCAAACTATGAAGTTTTCCTCAGAGCCTCAGTTTCTAGTGCAGCTAGTTCATGCCTTTTCTTTACTGATCTATGGGCCTGATGATGCAAAGAAGTGTAAAACTATGAAAGCAAGTATAAGGTTCTGTCAAAAAGAAAAGAAAACATAATTGGGCCAGAAAGATATAGTACAGTGGGTAGTATATTTAATTACCCAGTATCCTAGAGCATCAGTAGCAGTTATCCCTGAGCACAGAACCAGGAGTAAAGCCTGAGCACTGCTAAGTGAGGTCCAAATACAAACAGACAAAAACATCCCACAAAAATAACCAAAGAGAAAAAAAATAGAAAACATCTTTCCTTTCCACAGGAGTTTTTGTCTAACAACCCTTCTCTGACTGAAATTCGATCAGAAATTCTACACTACGCTACTTTTGAACAAGAGATTGAAGAATTGAAGCCTATTATTGTTGTAGGACCACTTGAATTGCATACAGGTATTTAAAAATATTATGTAAACTATTTTATATAAAATTTATTATCAGCTATTTAGCTATCTTGGTTCAATTTTTATTTTATTATCATTTATTTTATTTTATTGGTTTTTGGGTCACACCTGGCAGTGCTCAGGGGTTACTCCTGGCTCTACACTCAGAAATTGCTCCTGGCAGGCTCGGGGGACCATATGGGATGCCGGGAATCAAATCACCACCCTTATGCATGCAAGGCAAACGCCCTACCTCCATGCTATCTCTCCGGCCCCATGTTCAATATTTTAAATATTGATCACAATTTTTTTACATAAAATGTATGTTAATATACATATTTAAATATAATATGCCTAATATGCTACAGTTCCTCCATTGTCAAATGAAACTATAGGTGAGACAATTTTTCAGGTTATTTTGATGTGGAGTTGTCTATAAGAAATAAGCACCAGTCTGAGATTTCTTGAGAAGTTAATCATCTGGGGTTAGAGTATGAAGGCAATCATTTAATGTTAGAAATTATATGAGCAAACTGACTTCAGTTTTGCTATAGTGAAAGGAAGCCAAGCGCATTCATTCCTAGCAGACAAAACAGTTTTTTTTACAGTGTGTCTGATCAACATAACACACAAAGATTATGAGTGAAAATTTGATTAACATCATTAATAGAAAGATGTTACTCATCTGAGTCCATGTTGATCCATGGGCATTTGAGGCAGGCTTTTTGAGTGTTCCCATCTTGATTAGTTGACATTCAGAAGAGAGGGGACAACACAAATAGATTTATAAAAGTATGTCAACTGATGTGTGTTGGTTTATATTTTGAATTTGATGATAGCTGTGGCTACTTATTGACAACAGAGATACTAGTTTGTGAGAAGACTTTATTGTCAAAATATCTGAGTGACCTGTTTATATCAATAATCTTAAGCATATTTCAGAAATATCCTCAAGGAGTTCATTTAACTACAGGTTTCAAGTTTGATCACTAAATTTACTTGAAGCTTTTCACCTTACTGTCTTTTTCTGGTGATAATGACAGTGCCAATCTCATGAACTACTTTTTTTTTTTTTTTTGAGATTTCAGTGTCATATATGGCAAATAGTTGATGTTCAATAAGTATTGTTACAAATATACCAAGAAGGAATTTAATTTGGAAAAGAATCATGAGTACTTTCAGAGATTATCTAGCTAGAAATCAAACTATAGGGCAATAATTAAGAGAACTATGGGGGTTGGAGTGATACTACAGCAGGGAGGGCCTTTATCCTGTTACACAGCTGACCTGTGTTTTATCCCTTTCATCTCATGTAGTCCCCCAAGCCCAAAAGAAGTGATCCCTGAACACAGAGCCAAGAGTAAGCCCTGCCATCGTTTGGTGTGGCCTCTCAGAAAATAATTGCGAAGTTTTGGAAAGTACTGAGTAGTGTAATTTAAATTTTCTATATTTTTTATAGTGGTTAGTAATATAATTAAAAAAAAGGAAAGGTGGGCTGAACTTTGGTGTCTGAGGACAAAGAAAAGGAATCAGTGAATATATATATATATATATATATATATATATATATATATATATATATATATATATATATATATATATATATATATATATATATATATATATATATATGAAGCAGTGTCTCACAGCCTCAAAAGCAACATCTATCTTATCCATCACTCTAGTCCTATCTATTATTTTAACCTTTTGGAAAATTTAAGAGGATTGATCTATTATATCTCAGTCATGGCAGGACTGATACACCTAGCTAGAGTAAGAGTATTATTAATAAGAGATAAGAATTTAGACGATGACTCAAAAACGGAGTTGGATATTTAGGTTTGTATTATTTTTTCCTATTTTTTTTGTTTTTTATTTTTTTGGGTTTTTTTTGGGGGGGGGCACACCTGGTGACACTCAGAGGTTACTCCTGGCTATGTGCTCAAAACTAGCTCCTAGGTTTAGGGAACAATATGGGACTCAGGGAATTTAACAAGGTCTGTTCTGGATCGGCCGCATGCAAGGCAAATGCCCTACCACTGTGTTATTGCTCCTGCTCCTAGGTTTGTATTATTTATAAGAAATATCAACCTATTTGAATTACATTAATGGGAAAACATGTATCTCAGAATTCAAGATGCAAGTGGGTCGATGGAACAGATCAAGAGACAGTATAAGAAGCTAGGAAATCTTTTCCTCTACCTCTCATTTCTTATTTAACCTGAGTACAACTTCTTTTGTTTCCCTATTTACTTGATTTTACCTAAGTCTTATTCAAAACTCTCTTATTTCAAATAAACATCTGATGGGACTGTAAGGAATCAGACTTGAACTCTGTCAGGCTCAGGTCAAAACGTATATTATGTAATATGTAGTATTAATTTATATTTTGATATACATTTTATACTAAATTTAATTTATGATGACCTCATTTCAAATGCTCAGTAGCAAAATGTGACTTATGGCTTTCCAGTTGGACATTATTGTTACACACAGATTACACAAAAAGTAGGTGAATAATTTTAGAATAACAGTTGTTTTCTTTTTTTTTTTTTAATCTTTTTTTCTTGTCTTCACTAGAGCCAATGAAATTGGCCTTATTAGTTGAAGCTAAGGCATGGAAGATGTTACTTTGTCGATATTTGAATGAAGAGTACAAAAAGAAAATGTTAGACATGATAGTATTTATCAATGAATACTTGAAAAAATTATCTAGACCTATTCGTGATTTAGATGATGTCAGATTTGCAATGGAAGCCTTGTCATGTATTCGTGATAATGAAATTCAAATGGATATGACTTTGGGACCAGTTGAAGTAAGAATTTATAATGTATTTCTTATTTTAAATGCTATCTTTTAAAAAAATAGGAACAATGAAAATGTGATTCTACTAACATATTTCTTCATCTACTTTATACTTTCTGATGTTGAGGTCTCTCAAGAGACATTGACAACTACCAGTGATAAATAGTAGTATATAAGAAATAATAGAATATAAATAATATTTTAGGCAGTATTATTTATTTCTATACTTGCACATTCTATAGAGAAGAGGGGTAGATATGCCCATTTCAGTCTCAAGATGTTAGGCAAATTCCCCAAATATCTTATTTTCTGTAAGAACAGCTTTAAGTCTCATTTATGACTGTTACTATCATGAGCAACCTGGTGGAAATAATGCAATTATAGTTAATAATAAATTGTTGATTACATAGGTAACAAACATTTTTTAAGAGAAGAGCAGCTGTCTTGTTGCTACAATAAGCAATAATTTTTTTTTTTTTTTTTTTTTTTTTTTTTTGTGGTTTTTGGGTCACACCCGGCAGTGCTCAGGGGTTACTCCTGGCTCCATGCTCAGAAATTGCTCCTGGCAGGCACAGGGGACCATATGGGACGCTGGGATTCGAACCGATGACCTCTTGCATGAAAGGCAAACACTTTACCTCCATGCTATCTCTCCAGCCCCCCAATAAGCAATAATTTAAAACTGCACATACTTAATATCTTTTAGTTCTAGAGATCAGAAGTCAGAAAATGGGTATCTTGGGGTTCACATCCCGTTCAGAAGGATGGCTTTCTTTTGGAGGCTCCAAGGAGGAATCCCTTCGGTGTCTTTGTTGTCTTCATAAAGAGACTGCCAACATTTTGCATCTCATTATTCCTTTGTAGCAATTGTTCCTTTTTAGACATCACTCTGACTTCTATTTCTGTCACCACTTCTTTAATATAGACTCCCTTAGATGAACCTTTGTGATTGCGTTGGAACCACAGTGTAAATCCAAAATGATTTGTTCATCTCAAATTCTTAAAATTAATCACAAATGAAAAATCCCCTTTGCTCTATGAGACAACATATGCACACATGCTGGAAGTTAGGATGTGAACAATATTGGGGATCCCATTACTTTCTGCCTACTACAACTATTTATGACTAATAATTAGTATTTCTGGCTCATGGGGTTGGAGATTTAGAATAGTGGATAAGGAGCTTGCCTAGTAATCTACCAACTGGGTTCAATCCCTGGTACCACATATAGTCTCCGGAGCATGGCCAGGAGTAATCTCTGAGCACAGAATCAGAAATAAAGTATAAACACAAACAGGTATGGCCCAATACCTGACCCCTGCTTCCACACACACAGAAAAGAATTTCTGACTCATGTTGATAAAAATATCATTTAAAAATATGTAAAGTGGGGCCGGGAAGGTGGCGCTAGAGATAAGGTGTCTGCTTTGTAAGCGCTAGCCAAGGAACGGACCGCGGTTCCATCCCCCGGCGTCCCATATGGTCCCCCCAAGCCAGGGGCAATTTCTGAGCACTTAGCCAGGAGTAACCCCTGAGCGTCAAATGGGTGTGGCCCAAAAACCAAAAAAAAAAGAAAAAAGTAAAGTATCAGATACTTAAGTCATTTTATTAATTAAAAAATTATCTATGGGGGCCAGGTAGGTGGCGCTGGAGGTAAGGTGTCTGCCTTGCAAGCGCTAGCCAAGGAAGGACCGCGGTTCGATCCCCCGGCGTCCCATATGGTCCACCCAAGCCAGGGGCGATTTCTGAGCACATAGCCAGGAGTAACCCCTGAGCGTCAAACGGGTGTGGCCCAAAAACCAAAAAAAAAAAAATTATCTATGGACAAATGCATCCTTGATTGTCTGAAAAGTCTGGGAAATTGGGAATAATCTGTCCCTTCTTAGTATCCAATGTCAAAATTGCTCCCTTTTAATTTTTTTCAGTTTATATGTGGTATAATTTATAATACTGTTCATGATAGAGTTTGAGGCATATTAATGTTCTAATACTATCCCACCAGGGTGTGCTTCCTTCCACCATTGTCTCAGAATTCCCCCATCAATTCTTTCATCCTCCAGTTGTTTTAAGCTCAGTTTAAAAACTTTTTTTTTTGGCAACACCAGCTGTGCTCAAAGATTTTTCCTGGTTCTGTGCTCACAAATCACTTCTGGCAGGGTGTGGGGATCCAGAGGGAATGCTAGGATTGAATTTAGGTTGGCTGCTTATAAAGTACATTCCTTGCTATCTCTCCAGCTCAAGCTCAATTCCATAGACCAGTTCTCATAAATGATGGTGTTTTTTAACCCATTTAGAATCTGTAGTCTTTAGTAGCTAATGTGCTATATCATTCTGTTATGTCTTAAAGTATAAATGTCTGGAAATTTGGGGGTACTGATCTCTTACTGTATTACTCAAGATTACCCAGAAGATAAATTTTTTAGTATATTTTTTATGTTTCAACATTTTTATTATTTCAAGCAAAGATACACTTACAAATTTATTTTGTACAATATTTTCTAGTCAAAGAGTATTAGGTGGTACAAATTTGAAATGCATACTGCATTTGGATAAACTTGAGTGTTTAGCTTTGCCTATGGATGCCAAGCAAGAAAACAATTGTCCTCTTTTTACAATTCTTCAGTACTATGCATGTATGTGTTACCCCCATCTCCCATTCTTCCTGTGTAACCTTACCTGATGGTAAGACCAGCCCAGTTCTGGAAGGGGTCTTTGGAAGGTAACAAAATGATTGCCTGAGGAGTGTAAGAGGGTTTGAGGATTCAGCAAGAGCGATGGAGTGAGAAGCAGGAGAAGGAGAAGAGACAGGCTTGACTGCAGGGCTGCATATAGAGAGCATGCTTAAAAAGGTGTAATATTGGGCCCGGAGAGATAGCACAGCCGTGTTTGCCTTGCAAGCAGCCGATCCAGGACCAAAGGTGGTTGGTTTGAATCCCGGTGTCCCATATGGTCCCCCGTGCCTGCCAGGAGCTATTTCTGAGCAGACAGCCAGGAGTAACCCCTGAGCACCGCCGGGTGTGGCCCAAAAACCAAACCAAACCAAACCAAACAAAACAAAAAGGTGTAATATTATAGGCTACACAAGTTGGCCAGTTGACTTTAACTTTATTAAAGTTGATGTCTCCTGAAACCTGACTGACTGTAGATCATTTCCTCACGGCTATCCTGAACCCTGCATGTGCGTGACCCAGGCTGGCAGAGAAAGGCCTCTCCATCCATCTCACCATCATCCACAACCATTCAGGACTCCATAATTAATGTGTTTTTTTTTTTCAGTATGCTTGTCTCCTCCTTTCTCTCCTCTTTTATTTCTTTCTTTTTAATTTTTATTGTGGCTAAAGTGAATCACAAATTTTTCACAGTAATATTTAAGGCACATAGTGACCATGAATGAGGGACATTCCCACCACCAGTGTTGTCCTCCCTCCACCCCTGTTCCAAGCATGCATCCCATAATGCTAGTGTAACTGGTCCCCACTTGTACAGCTTGTTGTAGGTTGGGTATCAATTCTGTTGTCTTTGACTTTGGGTTTGGTGTTCAAGTGTAATCATTTTTTATTTCCACTAAATGTTCATTCAACTGTCTGGTTTTGGTACCATACATTCCCCCCCCCCCCTCAAATTATGAGGCTGACCAAGATAATTCCAGTAATGTGGTTCTGTTGGAGATATAAGAAAAGATAAAGGAAAAGAAAAAAAATAGGAGGAGTCCATCTAGGTATTATAAATATCCATTTAGAAGAAGAAAGGGAAAAATGAAGAAAAAGGTAACAAAACAAAACCTTGTAATGCTTCTCAACTCTTCTCCAATGCCACAGGAAGCTTATGCTATTTTAAACAGATTTGAAGTTGAAGTAACTAAAGAAGAATCAGAAGCAGTTGATACCTTGAGATATTCTTTCAACAAATTGCAGAGCAAATCTGTAAGTGCAAATGTAATTTTTCTTAAAAGCTGCTATTATGTACATTATTTTGGTAACTGTTGAAAGTAATATTTCAAACTTTGTAAAATATTATTTTGTAAACTATTACAAACTTTGTAATTCAGTGATTATAAAGTATATTCATGGAATTTCAAAACAATCCTCAGCTAAGTTTTTTGGTTGGGAAGACCCAGCCAAGTGCTCAGGACTTACTTCTGACCCTGCACTATGAAGTCACACTTGGTGGTGCATAGGGGACCATATGGCATTATTGAGAATTGAACCCAGGTCATCTGTGTGCAAGACAAACTCCCTACCAGTTTTACTATTGTAGCAGCCATCTTCCACCTCTTTTTGTCATCTGTTGATTTGGATTTTTTGATACCCCCAAAGAAACCCTTTATTTATTAATGATCACTCCCCATTTCTTCACCTCACCCTAGTCCTTGGAAACTACTAATCTGATCTCTGTATATTTGGATTTGCCTTTTATGAATGTTTAATATGGAAGGAATCATACAATATGTAATTTCTGTAACTGGCCTCTTTGGCATAGCCTATTTTCAAGACTTACCTACATTTTTTAATGTATAATACATTATTTTCTTAATGGCCAGTGAAATATTGACTATTTTTAATGTATTATTGACAATCTGCATATCTTTTTTGAATACTTGTGAATTTAAATCCTTTGCTTTAATTTTTATCTATTTTTGAGCTATTTGAGTTTTTATGTATTTTGAATGTAAGTTCCTTGTCAAAGCATCTACAAACATTTTCTTTTCACCTTTTTTGGGTTATCCTTATACTTTATGGTCTTTCATACACACAATATGACATTTTATTGGCCATTTTAAGTTCACACTCAATTTTGGTAGTATAAAAATATATATTCTGTTGTATTGCCACTATCACTTTCCATCACTATAATTCTTTTCAACATATAGGCATATATAAAACCATACACCCATTAAATAATAGCCCCATTTTATCTTCCTCTGTTCCAAAGTCTGACATCCATCATTAAGTAACTCTCTGCTTCTCTTTCACCAGATCCCGAAAACCATAATTCTACTATTACTATGAACTTGTCTACTCTTGATTCTGTCCATAGAAGTGTGCAGGAAATATCACGTAGTTTTTGTATTTTGGTGCTTATTTCAAGTAGCATGACATCCTCAAGATTTATATATATTTTATACATATAGAAAAAAATCTTCTTTTTCAAAAATAAATGATAGTCCATTATATGGATATACTCATGCATCATTTAATGCATTTTAGTCAATGATAAATTACCATATCAGTGGTGGTCCCAGCTAGATAGCCCAGGAATGTGAAAGTTTACCCTATCTAGGTTTGTGTTGTTGTATTCCTTGATGTTCACACAACAAAGAAACCATTGTCATTACTGTATAACTTATACATATTACTATATGCAACATTCTTTTTGTCACATATACATTTTCATCAATGAATGAATATTTGGGCTGCTTCCATTCATTCTGGTTACTGTGAATAATGTAAACACTGGAGCAAAGGTATTTCTTCAAGACCTAACTTTCAATTATTTTGGACACATTTATGAAGAGACTGGCTGGTCTATAATATTGGTTTTTTAATATTTTAGTGATTATCACATTTTGTTTTTCATAGGAATTGCACTATTTTGCATTCCAACCAGTGCACAAGACTGCAATTAAATTGCAATATTGCTAACATGTGGCAGTTTATTTTCTCTTATAATAAGCATCCTAATGAGTTAAGAAACATCTATTTATAAATTTAATTTGCACTTCCCTTATTAGAAGAGATGTTGAACTTATTTTGATATGATTTTGGTTGGTCATTTGTATTTTTCTTGGAAAAATGCCTATTCAAATATTTTCATACATTTAAATTGGGTCATTTTCTTCTTTGTGTTTTGTGGGGAGCCTCCATGGTGGTGGAGACTCTGTTATTGCTGAATGGGAAAAATTCACTTGGTTGGTGGTTATAAATTTTTAAGTGCTGGAAATTGAGTTTAGGGGCTCATACATGCAAGACGTGCTCTGCCATTGACAGCTTCTCTAGCTCTTTATTCTTTTAAACAATTGAATTAATTAAACTCATGGATTTTTTTCTACAATCACTAGTATTCTTAAAGTGGTATAACTTTCATTCTAGATAGATGCTGAGCAAGATTAATAATAAGGGTTCTGGAACCACATTACTAGGTTTTGAATTTCAACTTTTTATTTGTTCTGGTGCTAAGACCTTGAAGAAGTTACTTAGTTCCTCTGTAAATCAGTTTTCTTACCTGACAAATTGGTCTAATACTATTATTGACCATACAAATTTACTGTAAGAATCAAATGAGATGACAGCTGCTAAACATGAATTAAGTGCCAGTTATTATAATTTAAGGTTTTTTTTTTTAATTTTTTTTTATTTAAACACCTTGATTACATACATGATTGTGTTTGGGTTTCAGTCATAAAAGGAACACCACCCATCACCAGTGCAACATTCCCATCACCCAAGTCCCAAATCACCCTCCTCCCCACCCAACCCCCGCCTGTACCCTAAACAGGCTCTACATTTCCCTCATACATTCTCAATATTAGGACAGTTCAAAATGTAGTTATTTCTCTAACTAAACTCATCACTCTTTGTGGTGAGCTTCCTGAGGTGAGCTGGAACTTCCAGCTCTTTTCTCTTTTGTGTCTGAAAATTATTATTACAAGGGTGTCTTTCATTTTTCTTAAAACCCATAGATGAGTGAGACCATTCTGCGTTTTTCTCTCTCTCTCTGACTTATTTCACTCAGCATAATAGATTCCATGTACATCCATGTATAGGAAAATTTCATGACTTCATCTCTCCTGACAGCTGCATAATATTCCATTGTGTATATGTACCACAGTTTCTTTAGCCATTCATCTGTTGAAGGGCATCTTGGTTGTTTCCAGAGTCTTGCTATGGTAAATAGAGCTGCAATGAATATAGGTGTAAGGAAGGGGTTTTTGTATTGTATTTTTGTGTTCCTAGGGTATATTCCTAGGAGTGGTATAGCTGGATCGTATGGGAGCTCGATTTCCAGTTTTTGGAGGAATCTCCATATCGCTTTCCATAAAGGTTGAACTAGACAGCATTCCCACCAGCAGTGGATAAGAGTTCCTTTCTCTCCACATCCCCGCCAACACTGTTTATTCTCATTCTTTGTGATGTGTGCCATTCTCTGGGGTGTGAGGTGGTATCTCATCGTTGTTTTGATTTGCATCTCCCTGATGATTAGTGATGTGGAACATTTTTTCATGTGTCTTTTGGCCATGCGTATTTCTTCTTTGTCAAAGTGTCTGTTCATTTCTTCTCCCCATTTTTTGATGGGGTTAGATGTTTTTTTCTTGTAAAGTTCTGTCAGTGCCTTGTATATTTTGGAGATTAGCCCCTTATCTGATGGGTATTGGGTGAATAGTTTCTCCCACTCAGTGGGTGGCTCTTGTATCCTGGGCACTATTTCCTTTGAGGTGCAGAAGCTTCTCAGCTTAATATATTCCCATCTGTTAATCTCTGCTTTCACTTGCTTGGAGAGTGCAGTTTCCTCCTTGAAGATGCCTGTAATGTCCTGTAGTGTTTTGCCTATGTGCTGTTCTATATATCTTATGGTTTTGGGGCTGATATCGAGGTCTTTAATCCATTTGGATTTTACCTTTGTACATGATGTTAGCTGGGGGTCTAAGTTTAATTTTTTGCAAGTGGCTATCCAATTGTGCCAACACCACTTGTTGAAGAGGCTTTCCCTGCTCCATTTAGGATTTCCTGCTCCTTTATCAAAAATTAGATGGTTGTATCTCTGGGGAACATTTTCTGAGTATTCAAGCCTATTCCACTGATCTGAGGACCTATCCTTATTCCAATACCATGCTGTTTTGATAACTGTTGCTTTGTAGTACAGTTTAAAGTTGGGAAAAGTAATTCCTCCCATATTCTTTTTCCCAATGATTGCTTTAGCTATTCGAGGGTGTTTATTGTTCCAAATGAATTTCAAAAGTGTCTGATCCACTTCTTTGAAGAATGTCATGGGTATCTTTAGAGGGATGGCATTAAATCTGTATAATGCCTTGGGGAGTATTGACATTTTGATGATGTTAATCCTGCCAATCCATGAGCAGGGTATGTGTTTCCATTTCCGTGTGTCCTCTCTTATTTCTTGGAGCAGAGTTTTATAGTTTTCTTTGTATAGGTCCTTCACATATTTAGTCAAGTTGATTCCAAGATATTTGAGTTTGTGTGGTACTATTGTGAATGGGGTTGTTTTCTTAATGTCCATTTCTTCTTTATTACTGTTGGTGTATAGAAAGGCCATTGATTTTTGTGTGTTAATTTTGTAGCCTGCCACCTTGCTATATGAGTCTATTGTTTCTAGAAGCTTTTTGATAGAGTCTTTAGGGTTTTCTAAGTAGAGTATCATGTCATCTGCAAACAGTGAGAGCTTGACTTCTTCCTTTCCTATCTGGATTCCCTTGATATCCTTTTCTTGCCTAATCGCTATAGCAAGTACTTCCAGTGCTATGTTGAATAGGAGTGGTGAGAGAGGACAGCCTTGTCTTGTGCCAGAATTTAGAGGGAAGGCTTTCAGTTTTTCTCCATTGAGGATAATATTTGCCACTGGCTTGTGGTAGATGGCCTTCACTATATTGAGAAAGGTTCCCTCCATTCCCATCTTGCTGAGAGTTTTGATCAAGAATGGGTGTTGGACCTTATCAAATGCTTTCTCTGCATCTATTGATATGATCATGTGGTTTTTATTTTTCTTGTTATTGATGTTGTGTATTATGTTGATAGATTTACGGATGTTAAACCAGCCTTGCATTCCTGGGATGAAACCTACTTGATCGTAGTGGATGATCTTCTTAACGAGGCATTGAATCCTATTTGCCAGGATTTTGTTGAGGATCTTTGCATCTGCATTCATCAGTGATATTGGTCTGTAATTTTCTTTTTTGGTAGCGTCTCTGTCTGGTTTAGGTATCAAGGTGATGTTGGCTTCATAAAAGCTATTTGGAAGTGTTTCTGTTTGTTCAATTTCATGAAAGAGTCTTGCCAAGATTGGCAGTAGTTCCTCTTGGAAAGTTTGATAGAATTCATTAGTGAATCCATCTGGACCTGGGCTTTTGTTTTTCGGCAGACATTTGATTACTGTTTTAATTTCATCAATGGTGATGGGGGTGTTTAGATATGCTACATCCTCTTCCTTCAACCGTGGAAGATTATAAGAGTCCAAGAATTTATCCATTTCTTCCAGGTTCTCATTTTTAGTGGCGTAGAGTTTTTCAAAGTAGTTTCTGATTACCCTTTGAATCTCTGTCATATCAGTAGTGATCTCTCCTTTTTCATTCCTGATACGAGTTATCAAGTTTCTCTCTCTCTCTTTCTTTGTTAGGTTTGCCAGTGGTCTATCAATCTTGTTTAGTTTTTCAAAGAACCAACTTCTGCTTTCGTTGATCTTTCGGATTGTTTTTTGAGTTTCCACTTCGTTGATTTCTGCTCTCAGCTTTGTTATTTCCTTCTGTCTTCCTGTTCTTGGGTCCTTTTGTTGAGCATTTTCTAGTTCTATTAGCTGTGTCATTAAGCTACTCAGGTAAGCTCCTTCTTCCTTCCTGATGTGTGCTTGCAAAGCTATAAATTTTCCTCTCAGTACTGCTTTTGCTGTGTCCCATAAGTTCTGAGAGTTTGTGTCTTTATTGTCATTTGTTTCCAGGAACCTTTTTATTTCCTCCTTGATTTCATCTCGGACCCACTGGTTATTGAGCATGAGGCTGTTTAACTTCCAGGTGTTAAAGTGTTTCTTCTGAGTCCCTTTGGAGTTCACAAATAATTTCAGAGCCTTGTGGTCAGCGAAGGTAGTCTGCAAAATTTCTATCCTCTTGATCTTATGGAGGTATGTTTTATGTGCCAGCATGTAGTCTATCCTGGAGAATGTCCCATGTACATTGGAGAAGAATGTGTATCCAGGTTTCTGGGGATGGAGTGTCCTATATATATCCACTAGGCCTCTTTCTTCCATTTCTCTCCTCAGGTCTAGTATATTCTTGTTGGGTTTCAGTCTGGTTGACCTGTCCAGTGTTGACAAAGCCGTGTTTAGGTCCCCCACAATTATTGTGTTGTTGTTGATATTATTTTTCAGATTTGTCAGCAGTTGTATTAAATATTTTGCTGGCCCCTCATTCGGTGCATATATGTTTAGGAGAGTGAATTCTTCCTGCTCTACGTACCCCTTGATTAATATAAAATGTCCGTCTTTGTCCCTTACAACCTTCCTGAGTATAAAGTTTGCATTATCTGATATTAGTATGGCCACTCCAGCTTTTTTATGGGTGTTGTTTGCTTGGATAACTTTTCTCCAGCCTTTTATTTTGAGTCTATGTTTGTTCTGACTATTCAGGTGCGTTTCTTGTAGGCAGCAGAAGGTTGGATTGAGTTTTTTGATCCATTTAGCCACTCTGTGTCTCTTAACTGGTGCATTTAGTCCATTGACGTTGAGAGAAAGAATTGTCCTGGGATTTAACGCCATCTTTATTTCAAAATTTGGTGTGTCTTTTGGGTAGTCTTGTCTTAGATTAGGTCTTTCAGTTTTTCTCTTAAGACTGGTTTTGTGTCTGTGAAGTTTCTGAGCTGTTTTTTGTCTGTGAAACCATGTATTCTTCCATCAAACCGGAAAGTGAGTTTTGCTGGGTATAGTATTCTGGGTGAAGCATTCATTTCATTCAGTCTTGTCACAATATCCCACCACTGCTTTCTGGCATTGAGCGTTTCTGGTGACAGGTCTGCTGTAAATCTCAGGGAAGCTTGCTTGAACATGATTTCCCCTTTTGATCTTGCTGTTTTCAGAATTCTGTCTCTATCTGTGGGATTTGTCATTGTGACTAGGATGTGTCTTGGGGTGGTTTTTCTGGGGTCTCTTTTGGTTGGTACTCTTCGGGCATGCAGGATTTGATCACATATATTCTTTAGCTCTGGAAGTTTCTCTTTAATGATGTTCTTGACCATTGATTCTTCCTGGAAATTTTCTTCCTGGGTCTCTGGGACTCCAATGATTCTTAAGTTGTTTCTGTTGATCTTATCATAGACTTCTATTTTCGTCTGTTCCCATTCTTTGACTAATTTTTCCATTGTCTGCTCATTTGCTTTAAGTTTTTTGTCCAATCTCTCCTGCTGTATGGAATTGTTATGTATCTCATCTTCCACAGCACCAAGTCTATTCTCAGCTTCTGATACCCTGTCCCAGAGCTTATCCATTTTGTCATTCACTTCGTTTACTGAGTTTTTCAGGCCTGTTAGTTGACATGTTATTTCAGTTTGGAGTTTTGTCATTTCTGCCTTCATATTTTCTTGGTTCTTATTAGTGTTCTGTTCAACTCGATCCATGGTTTCTTGGAGTCTGTTGAGCACCTTCCATATTGCTAGTCTAAAGTCCTTATCTGAGAGGTTGATTAGTTGTTCAGTCATTATCTGGTCCTCAGAATTGTCATCTTCATTCTCTATGTCTGATGCTGGCCTGCGCTGTTTCCCCATTGTCACATTTGTATTGTGGGTTTTTCTACGTGTTGTAGTGGTATTCATTGTCTATATGATGTAGGCAGCACACTCCTCTGGCTCCTCCCTTTCTGGATGGGCTGACTTGCCTCTAAGGGAGGGGAGTCCTCCGTGGATGAAGCCTCACACTGGGTCAAATCTTAGGCCCGAGCATGTAACAGAGAAGACAGTCCAGAGAGAAATGTTTGCTTCTGTGATATAGCGCCGTTCTTAGTGTGATTTTTCCTTCTTGTTGCAATGGAGTTCTTTCCTTAGAAAGAGTGCACGGCCGCGTAGCGAAGCGGAGCGGCCGTGCTCCTCTGAGCCTCTTTTTGCCCCACTCGCAAGAGTTTCACGCAAGAGGACAGTAGACAGACATAGACAGGTCACACTCACAGTCTTTCACAGCTGAGCCCCACTGGGCCGGTGTACTTTCGCGGATTTTCCCCGCCTGGTGTCACACACAGGGAGCCAGCTTTTGCAAAGGATAGCCGGTTTTTATGCTCTGAAGTCCCTCCCTGTATAATTTAAGGTTTAATCAAAAATTTTAAGGCCATTAAATTTTATATTTTAATATTTGTGACTAATATAATTTTCTTCTAGGGAACTGCACAACTATAATTGTTGCTAATGATATTTCTTGGCATAGTTAATTTTAGACCTTGTCCTGGTCACCCAGAGACAGTATGGAATCAAATTGGACTTAGGGTTATAATTGTTTTCCTGGCCACAGTGATCTTTTGGGTCAAGAACTGAAATGATTTGATATCATGATGTTGGTGAATTTTTTTTTTAATTTATGTGGATTTTTTGTTTGTTTGTTTTTTGGGTCACACCCAACAGTGCTCAGGGGTTACTCCTGGCTCTATGCTCAGAAGTTGCTCCTGGCAGGCTCCGGGGACCATATGGGACGCCGGAATTGCATGACCTTCTGCATGCAAGGCAAATGCCCTACCTCCACGCTATCTCTCTGGCCCCTTATGTGTTTTTTAATTTTTATTTTTTTACTAAAAACATTGCAGAGGCACACTTTTTTGGTACAAGATGTATGGGATATCCAACTTGCTTAGATAGAATTAAAGCTTTAATTGAAATACTTTTTTTGCACCTCATGTTGAATGGTGTGTGTGTGTGTGTGTGTGTGTGTGTGTGTGTGTGTGTGTATTTAATTCTAGGTTTCTGTACAAGATGAACTGGTTCAACTGCAGCCTAAGTTTAAATATGATCTACTTGAGTCAGTGGAAGTTTTTCAGGAAGATGTAGTGAACTTTGCAGAATCATATGAAGCGGTAATTCAAATATTTTTATGTTGTGTGTTAAAATGTTGTAATGTTTATATAAAATAAAAATAATGAATTTTGAGAAAAATAATTTGGTATACATGTAGTATTCAAGAAGCTATATTTAAAACTCAATAAAGGGTGTAATTTTAGGTTATATTTTCAAAATATAAAATTTAGAGGAATAAAGAAGACTTAATTATTAATAGGAACAATAAGTAACTTTGAGATGGTAAAATGTACAAAGGGTCTGATTTAGTTCTTTTCAAGACCAACATTCTTATGATTGAAAATATAATACAGTTGGTTGAAGACCCTAAATTAGTCTGATGTTTCTGATTTTTTTCAGTTTTTTTGTTTTTGTTTTTGTTTTTTTTGTGGGGGTCCACACCCAGTGGTACTCGGGACTTATTTCTGACTCTACAGTCAGAGATCACTCCTGGTAGGCTCAGGTAACCATAAAGGGTAACAGTGATCGAATTCAAGTCAACATGTGTAAGGCGAGTGCCCTAACTGTGGTACTATTTCTCTAGATCCTTTTTTCACTATTTTATAGAATCAGAGGCTGACTGAAAAATAAATAATAAATGTCATACTTATCAATGTTACTGACTATTCAACCTTATAAATGACTCATAATGGTTACCCTCTTTTAAGTTAAATCCAGAAATTGGGTGTATTCCCTTAACACATTCTACTTTACTTTTGTTATTACAGTGGGTCTTGAATAATAAAATAAATTAACCCTGGTGCTACTTTTTAGTACTTTTTTCCCTGTACTGAATGTATCACTTTTTGTTAGATCAGCCAGCATTTTATTGTTCTGTCATTCATCTAATACTGGTAATTCTGTCATTCATCTACAATGGCCCCACAACTTTAATACTCAGGAGTATATGGGCCATCTGAGATCCTGTTTGCTATTAGTTTCTGACTCATAACTCTCAGTGACTACTGCTGTTCCTCCCAATTAATCAATCTGTGTTGCTTATTTAGCTAAACAATTAGTGATAAGGATGCCAAACAGATAGTATATTGGATAAGACATATGCCTTGTACTCAGTGACCTGGATTTGATTCCCAGCACTACATATAGTGTCCTCCAGGCACTGCCATGTATGGCCCAAGAAAACAAAAACAAAGAAAAAATTTGCACAAAGATGTTGTTCTGAGAACTCTATTAATTATTCTAATGTACAGCCATTTATAATCATAAATAAAATGAAACAATCTTTGTGGTACAAACTTTAAATACTATGTGGCAACTTACCAAACTCAAGACAGTTGTATTGTGTTTATCCTCCACCCAGAGGGTATTGTTGAGACAAAGAAGCTCATGGAGACAAATAACCACACAGAGCTGTCCAAGATGAGGGGTTCCTGGAGCCCATATATGAGCTCAGAGAGTGGCTATACAATATAGTACAATATTGTTCCCTGACCCTAGTTCAAAACCTGCAAGTTATTGTTTAAGTGGAGACAGTTAGTAAGCACTTAAAAATTCAATGGGCACATTAAGAGCAGAGACTGGGATATTTCACATAGCCAGTCAGCAAGCACCCGTAAAGTGTAAAGTCATGGCAATTTCCTATTTAGTTTTTACTTATTTTACTTTCTAAATCTATAAGACCCTAAACTGTTTTATTCTATCCATTCTATTATCCTATTATTATTCTATTATTCTATCCTTTCTATTATTCTATATTATTATCCTAGGCACATTTTTGTAGTCCATTTATCTTCTAAGACCTAAACTGTTTACCTACGAGATTATCCTATGGTTTTTTTTTAATAGGGAAAATCTCTCATAATATACAAGTTTTAACTATGTTGAGTCCTATAAAAAGGAATGAATGAAGCAAATATCCTGATATTGATTGTAGTTGGTTGTAAAACTGTGAAAATAAGAAAGCATTATCAGGAACCAAGCAAATGTATAGATTGAATAATATGTGAGCTACATCTCAAAATTGTTAGGAAAAAACAGAAAGCTCCATATATAGGATGAAATTTGGCCATTTAAATAATATTTATTTAAAGGAAAAATGATCAACCTAATAAATCAAGACATACATATGATTAAAAATTTAAGTAAAGGGCTGAAGAAAAAGTACAGAAGAGTCTTGCTTTGCAAATTGTCAATTCAGCTCTATCCACCACTGAATATAGTCCCCTAATCTCACCTGGTGTGGTCCCTGAGCACAGAGCCAGGAGTAAGTTCTTAGTAGATCTGGGTGTGGCCCCAAAACAAAAAATTAAAAAGAATTTAAGTGGAGATTATATTGTTCATTTGTAGGAAGGACCTATGGTTCCAAATATACCACCCCAAGAAGCTAGCAATAGACTACAAATATTTCAGGTAAAAGTAAAACATTTTAATTACATTGATAATATGTTATTATATAATTTCCCTCAAAATGATTTTAAGGAAAATTTATTTGTTTTACTTTATAATGTAAAAGTTAATATTTTGGAAATATAATATAGATTTTAATTGTACTATAGTCTGTTAAATAATGTAATTCTCTCATATTCCTCTGTACTCTCCACTGAATTTCTTACTGTAGTTTTAAAGAATTGAAATTCTGTATTGAATTTAATTGTATGAATTTTCAATTTTAGGTGTCTAACTTGTATGTAAAATGATTAAAAATAGATAAATAAAAGTATCAGAATAAGGTTTTAAAATTTGACATACAGTTCTCTCATCATCCCACATATTTCATTTTGTTTCCTTTTGTATTTTTCACGTTAAACTTTCCAACTCCTTTAATTTACTTATTACATTACAGTGCTCATTAACTTAAAGCTGTGATATTGCTCCCTATTTGATTGCTTCTATGCATTATTTATATTTTATTTGCTGCCCAAGTGAAAGAGCTGAGTAGCATCAGTTTTCTTTATCAAGAGAACAAGATTTTCAGCAGTTATTTTAATGCATTCTAACTGAATTTTTGTGTTTATTCTTTCACATGAGCCTCAGTCAATAGATTTGTTGAATAATCTCTAGGCTGGCTACCAAGGGAAAAAATCATGCAAAATACAGCTGTTCCGTCTAGGAACTAAGGGCTGGTTGGGCTTCTCCATTGTCTCCACACCTTCCTGGTTAGCATGTGTAAAATATGCAGATGTAGTTATCAGGTCTGAACTCTGTCAGATCTGACACAAGCACTTCTCCAGCGCTCAGTGTGCAGAGATTGATTGAGGTGTTATATTTTATAGGTAGAGTACACACACACATTATCTGTCCCAGGTGTATCATTCCATTTGTTTTTGTACCTTAAATGCTATTAGTATGTAGTATTCTAAATATAGAAGATTCAAGTTGAAAGCACATATCCATTAGCTTTTCTGATTTAAATTGTTAAAATTATTTTAAATGGTGCTAAAATGGAGCCTTTGTTTTAAAGATGCTTTTTTGCTGGTAGAGCCAACAGGGTTAAATGGATTATATTAATACTTCACTCATCTGAACTCTAGAAGAGATGACTAGGCCAAAGTAGTGAAAAGGCTTAAATTATACATTTTTAAAAGCAGTTTTATTGCTTTGAGACATATTTATGGGATCTTAAAATATAGGTCTTCTGGGAACCACTTAATTTATTAAAGAAATAATTTTATAGAAAATGAATGCTTTTAGTTTGCTTGAAAGTTAATTTTCTGATGTTTCTATCTTTTTTTCTGGTAGTTTGGTATCAGAATAAATTTGCTCCAAAAATCTTTGTTCCATAGATAATGCTAAATAAACCTCAACATAGCTTTTATTCTAATTATAATAAACTTTTATTTAATGGATCCTGAATTAATTATATTTCAGTATAATTCAAACTCCCTTTTATAGGCCAATTTTGATGATCTGTGGAGAAAATTTGTTACCTACTCATCAGGTGAACAACTTTTTGGATTACCTGTGACTGACTATGAGGTATTACACAAAATCAGGTAAATTTAGAAATTATGAGTGTTCAAGTAAATAATTAAATAGTGTTCATTAGAAAGAATTATATCATCATTAAATGCTTTATCTTGTAGAGAAGCTCAAGCTGGGAACATTCTTACATATCCCCTTTATTCCTGACTCAGTTGTGGAATTTCCCTGTTTTCCTAACTTGTAGACAGTCATTATCAACAAAAGCAATGTTCTATGGGCATAGAAAATTTACTTGTAAAAATGTGGGCATTGGGCCTAGAATATGGCAGCTGAAAACTGGTAATTTCTGGAGAAGAGCTGAAACCATGTCAGCTGCACCTAGCACCAACATTTGCCCTTCTCTAACAGCCCAACTTAACCACTTGACCTAACAATGTCAAACAGACCAAAACTTTAGATTTTGACAATAATAGGGCTTTTTAGGAGTGAGCGTGGACACCTCCCACCCTCTTTTTCTCATACTTCCAGAAGGCATGGTAGCCAAAACCATATCCCACAAAAGCCACTCTATCAGCACTTCAGCCACAGAACTTGGAATTCCTGGACTTCATGACAAGTCCAAATTTCTCAATACTGTCATCCCAGTAGAAACATACTAATTTAAAAGTCAATAGTATATTCAAAGTACCCTAATGCCCAGAAACAAAACAAATAATGAAATATCAACAGGCAACAAATAGCTCATTAAACCTTCTGACAATGACAATGACTTCATGAAAGATACAGTAATTTTCACAAATTTTCTTTTTGCTGTATTAAATAATTTCATTACTACTTACCTATAAACAAACAATATTATTTCATGCCTGCCAAGGGATGAAGCTTGGGAATGAGTGGGAATCCAGGGAAAAATGGTGGAAGGAATTTTATATTGGTAGTAGGATTGATGTTGGAACATGAATGGCAGAAACAAATAAGAGCAATATGTAGCATATGATTTTTAAATGAAGTAACTTAAAAAATGTGTTGTTCTAATGGTGTAGAAAATTTATTCGTAAAAATTGTGGGCATCAGGCCTAGAAAGCAGTTCAGTATGTAGATGTTGGCCTTGTATATGTTAGACTGCAAATCCATTCCCAATACTGACCAGAGTACTGTCACAGGCAGTACTATGGAGTCTCTGGAGCTACAAGTGTGCCATTGCTTAAGAGCACATAAGGAAAATGTGTTTAATCACCAAAACTGTGAGACCCCTGGACATCCCAACAACAGCAACAGCAACAACAGAAGGAAGGGAAGGGGAGAAATTATGAATATTTGTGGTTTATAAAATTTGGCTTATGTTCTGTTGTTTTCATTATTTCTGAAAATAATTAAATAAAATCAGGAAAGAATGGTATCAGAGTTACACAGAAACATTAATTTTGGATAATGTTTGTTTAAAGTTAATCGCCCTCCCAGCTCCACTGTGTACTGCCCCTTCAAAAAAGTTTAAAAAAAAGTAATAAACCTATTCTAAGCTGACCATCCCTCTTTATTGCATATGTGTTTAATTCTCTTCCTCCCGGGCAGACAAATAATTCATTGAGATTTAAGGCTAAGGAACATAATTGATTTTTAACAAGAAAAATTGATTTGAAACAATAGACCTAGGATTTAAACAAATACATTTCAATAGGATTTTAAATATAACCTTCCTCAAAGGCAAAATGATAACTGTGGTAAAGTTAGCTTATTAGCTTATTGGAATCTTGTTTTTAGAAGAGAATTTTATGTTGCCTTTATTAAAAGTCTCAGCATGAAAATTTCATGACAATATAGAGATGAAATTGCCTGATGATACATTAATGCGTCAGCCAGTTTGGGCAGATGGTTTGTACTCTTTTTCTAAGGTAGTTATTTTCCAAACTTAGTCCAGTAATCAACCGAGTTAGAATTGCCAATGTCTGGCCCTTGCCCATATTTCACTGAATTAGAATCCTTGGGATTGAGTCCTAGAATATTGGCTTGAAATCTCTAGTTAATTCTTCAGCACACTCAGTCTGAAAGTCAGTATTTTATTTTTACCCTCATGAGACCAGGAAAAATAATCAACCTCATTTATCATCTAGAACAGTGGACTCCTTTTACATCTATTTTTTAATATTTTAAAATAATTCTATGAATAATTTATAAGAGAGAATAAAGAAATGATGAAAAATAATTTTCTTAGGCATTTTAATATAAATTTATAATATAAATTTTAATATAAATTTAATATAAGTCTGAAACCTTTTTTTTTACTTGAATGTCTTGGTTTAAAGATGTATGTATCCAAATGGAAAATAATTTTTAATGCAACTTAGCTGGTGCATGCCCATTTTGTAATATCTGGTTCCAGATTTAAATGATCTCCAATAACTTACAAAGAGACTAACAGCATAATTGCAAGATAGATAGTTTTATATTCTATTAAGACATAAGCAACACCATCTATAATTAACAATGAAAGGTGAGAATATTAATCTTTACCAATATTCAGCTAAGATTGGGCCCAGTGGTCCTTCATGGGCTGTTGTAAATGTTGAGGAATTGCTGCGAGAATTCACAAACTCTGTTGAGACATCAGTTTGTTGTTTTGCAAGAACTTTTCTTTACTTGGAGCTGAACTCTTTTTACTTTTTAATCATTACTGAAAAGTGAATTCAATATCTAAAACCCAGGAAGTTTATTCAAAGTACTTTTCTATGTTTTGCTTTTTTTTTTTTGGCTTTTTATTCTCCCCTTTAAAAAAAAATAGTCTTATTTAAGCATGGTTGTTACAAAATTGTTCATGATTGTGTTTCAGTCATACAATGTACACCACCCTTCACCAGTGCACATTTCCCATCACAGTGTCCTCAGTTTCCCTCCTGAAGGCTACCTTAAGAGCTGATTCAATATTAGAAGGCAGAAAATGTGTCTGGTAAGGGATGGTTGAAAGTGTTAAGAATGTCTTCCTTTTCTTTTTCTAAGGGATTAGAGGGTTAAATCTTTGTCATTACATAGGAAGCGTGCCTCAGATGTTAAGATCCTGAGAGACTTTATTGATCATAGATCATACTGACACCCATCAGTCTATAAAAGTATTTCATGTTTTCTCTTCCTCTAAAACTTCCTTATATCATAAAGACAACATAGTTGCTTTGAGAACCTAAAGCTGCCATCATCCAATATGTTGACTTGTTGTCAAAGCTTGTTCTCTTTCACCTACCACCTTGTTTTTTGTTTGATTGGACCAAATAGCACAATAGATGTGTACCTCAGGGTTACAGTTTCATCATATTTTTCTGAATGACTACCTCCACTCAGGAGCAGGGGCTTGGGTCTCAGTTTCTTTGGGAGTTTCATGCACAGAAAGAATAACATTTTAACAAATGTTTAAAACATTTCTAACATTTTTAGATAACCTAAAAATGTTATTTTTCACAAGTTGTGCATGCAGTGTCCTGGATTTGGTCCATATCTCCCTAGCAGTACTGGGTAAAGCCCAATAGTTCCAGTAGCACTGGAGAAGTTTTAAAAAAGTAATAATGGGGGCCGGAGCAGTGGTGCAAGTGGTTAGGTGTTTGCCTTGCAGATGGCTAACATAGAACGAACTATGGTTCAATCCCCCAGCATCCCATATGGCCCTCCAAGCCAGGAGTGATTTCTGAGCACATAGTCAGGAGTAACCCCTGAGCGTCGTCAGGTGTGGCCCCAAAACAAACAAACTAAAAAATAATAATGATAAGATTTTTAAAATAAAGAATAAATAAGAAAAATAGATATTTTTCATATAAAAAGGATGTTATTTCTCAGTTTTGTTTAATATTTCTCAAAGTTTTGTTATAACTTTAAAATTAATTACGTTTAGTTTTTTAAATCTTTGCAGTCATTTTAGAGCCATAAGTGCGCAGTGAGAGGTAAATCCCAGAGGTTATTTCAGTCTTTTCTTTGACAATAAGGTTTCTAGTATAAAAGACTGAAATTATCTTTGGTCCTTATATTCAAGAATCTGACCATTGGGAGCTTCTTAACCCCTGCAGTACTAGGGGTTACTCAAGCCACTTTGGTGATGACTTTCAGGGCCACACTGATGGTGCTTAGGGAACTGTAGGACTACACCCAAGTGATGCTCAGGGTCAGCTACATGCAAGCACCTTGTCTTTGTGCATTTTCTCAGTTCTACCCATGACACTCATCAGCAAAGAAAAAAATCGTTTTTGATTTTTGGGCCACACCCAGCGATGCTCGGGTTACTTCTGGCTATGCGCTCAGAAATCGCTCCTGGGTTGGGGGACCATATGGAATACAGGGATATCGAACCTCAGTTCATCCTAGGTTAGTGAGTGCAAGGCAGACACCCTACTGCTTGTGCCACCGCTTCAGCCCCAGCAAAGAAACTTTTATGTGGCCTTGGATATATAGGTATATAAAACAGGCATACAGATCAAATATTTGCTGATATGTCATAAAAATTTATTTCAAAACAAAATTTAAAAATGATGTGACCAGGCCTGAAGTATAGTTTATTTAACAAGCTCCAGTTTAATTAAATTTGAACCTACAATGCCCCTATAAAATGAGAATGCAGTTAGGCCATTCTCCAGCTCATTCTTTGAAAATTCACAAAACCAAGAGTTAGGCAGGTACATGGACTTTTCTGGGCTTTTTTCTTGCTTCACAGCACTAGGGTCTCTTCACAGTAAATACTCAATGTTTGCTGATTCCAATCTCTGAAATAATTCTGTGGTATTGTGAGAACAGAAAAGATATTTCTTTAAAAAATATTTTTTATTGTGGTCAAAGTGAATTACAAATCTTTCACAGTAATATTTAAGGCACATAGGGACAATGAATGAGGGGCATTCCCATCACCAGTGTTGTCCTCCCTCCACCCCTGTTCCCAGCATGCATCCCAGATCTCCCTCATTTACCCCCCTCCCACCCGTAATGCTAGTGCAACTGTTGCCCACTTGTGCAGCTTGTTGTAGATTGGGTGTCGATTCTGTTGTCGTAGACTTTGGATTTGATATTCAAGTCTGACCATTTTTTATTTTCACCAATGAACACACGACTGTCTGGTCTTGGTACCATCCATTTCCTCCCCCCCCCCAAATTATGAGGCTGATCAAGGTGATTGCAGTAATGTGGTTTTATTGGAAATGTAAGAAAAGAAAAAAAAATGAAAAGAAAAGAGCAAAACAATAAAAGAAAAACCAGGAGGAGTCCATCTAGTGTTATAAATATTCATTTAGAAGAAGAAAGGGAAAAAAGAAGAAAAATATAACAAAACAAAAATAAAAAAACAATAAACAATAAGGGAGTAACAACAAAAGTACAAAAAGAATAAAAAAAGAATAAATCAAAAACCAAAATTATCAGTTACAGAAAAAAAATTAGACCAGCATCTTCTCTTTCTCCTCCTCCTCCTCCTCTTCCTTCTTCTCCTTCTTTTGCATAGGCATGGTAAATATTGGGGAAATTAGAACAGGAATTCCCTTGGCCTAAGAGATGCAGAGTTTCTCTGCCTTTGAAGCATACTGCCATGGGAACAACTACAGTCTCCATATTCACTCATTACAGAAAAGATATTTCTAACAAAAGGAATTCTTTTAGTAGAAGAGCTCTCAAGCAACCCTCAGGGTCTTGGAATCTACTTCTGCTAACACTCAGCCAACTATGCTGGATGGTTCAATGCTAGGTTCTGGGGACCATCAGGGCCTCTCTGGTATTGCTCAGTAGTCGATATGGTGCTGGAGTTGAACCTAGACCTCTGACCACTGGGCTGTCTTCCCAGCAACATATTCTTCGTTTTTATTTTTCTGTGCTTAGACTCCATTGATCACATAAGCAAAAGATACTTTTTAAATGTTGGTCAGCTGAAATTTTATTATTTTTATTTATTATTAAATCACCACAGGATACCAAGTTATAAAGATGTCTTTGTTGAGCTTCTGTTGTATAATGTCCAAGCACCTATCCTCCCTTCACCAGTGTCCACTTCCTTCCACCGGCGTTCCAGTTTCCCTACTGCCATTCTCCCCACAAGCCTGCCTCTGTGACAAACATTTTTCTTTTTTCTTTTTTTCCTTTTAGGCATTGTGGTTTGCAGTACTGTGTTGAAAGGATAAGAAGGCAGATTACTTTCATAAAGACTCAATTTCTTTTATTCTTTTTTAAAAAATTTTTAATTGAGACCATTGTGAATTACAAGTCCTTCATAGTTGTATTTCAGGCATATAGTGAACGTGAATTAGAACCATTCTCATCCCCAGTATTGGCCTCCCTCCACCACTGTTCCCAGCATGCATCCACCACCCCCACTCTTAGCTCCCTGATCTGCCAGTGTAATAGGTTCATTTTGTGTTTAGTTTAATTATAGTTTGGGTCTCTTGATTGTATTGCCGTTGACTTTGGCGTGGGTATTTAGTTCAGACCATTTTTGTCACCTAATACACCTGAGACCACTTGGTCCCTGGGCTCCATCCAGTTTTTTTTCTTTTCTCAATTTTTAGAAAGATGTAGAAATATGAGTAAAACAAAGTGAGTCATGTTCCAAGGTTCTATGAAAAAAGCAGGATCCTCTATCTAGAACAGGGGTCTCAAACTCGCGGTCCACGGGCCGTTTGCGGCCCTCCGTACATTTTGTGGCCTTCAGCTGGCCTTCAAATATCACAGTATTCACTTTCTTTCCCTTCTCTCCCTGATAATGCAAGGGACAGCGGGCAGGAGCAGCAGAAATGACATCTGCGCTAGGCGCAAAGTATTTGCGATTATTCGCTTACCGAATAATTGCAATGAAAATCACATTAGTAAGAAAAAAATTGCATTAAACATTCACATACCCCGAGCAGTTCCGTTCGGGGTATGCAAATGTTTAATGCGATTTTTTGCGATTTTTTTCTTACTAATGCGATTTTTTATTGTGAATATTGGGTAAGCGAATAAGTAAGCGAATAATCGCGAATACTTTGAGCCTAACGCAGATGTCATTTCCGCTGCTCCTGCCCGCTGTCCCTTGCATTATCGGAGGCCTAAGGGAGAGAAGGGAGAGAAGTTTATTACAGAATTAGATTTTGTCATTCCTTCATCATGACTTCATCAAAGCCTGCAGTGAAGAGAAAGATTGATGACGAGCACAGACAATTTCAGGAAAAGTGGGAGACGCAGTATTTCTTTGTTGAGAACAGGGGCATCCCTACATATCTTATTTCCTTAGAGAAAGTTGCAGTGCACAAGGAATACAACTTGAAACGCCATATTCAACTAAACATGCTGAGGAATGTGCAAAATAGCAAGGAAATGAGAGAGCCAAGCGGGTTGCCAGTCTTAAAGCATGTCTAATGAGGCAACAAGATTTCTTCAAGAAAGCAACCAAAGAGAATGTTGCATCAGTTGAAGCTAGTTACATGGTTAATGAGATGATTGCTAAGGCAGGGAAACCATTCACAGGAGAGTTTGTTAAAAAAAAAAATGCATGTTACAGGCTGCAAGTATTATCTGTCCGGAAAAGAAAGGTCAGTTTAGCAAAATCAGCCTTTCTGCCAATATTGTGGCAGAGCGCATTTCTGACATGTCAAGTGACATTTATCATCAACTGTGTGAGAAAGCCAAATGTTTTGATGCATACTCAGTTGCTCTTGACGAGGGCACAGATATAACAGACACTGTGCAGCTCACGATTTATGTCCGTGGTGTTGGTTGCAATTTTGAATTGACAGAGGAGCTGCTCACAATAATTCCAATGCATGGCCAGACCACCGCTAATGAGATATTTCGGCATCTGTGTGATGCCATTGAGAATGCAGGTTTGCCGTGGAAAAGGTTTGCTGGAATAATCGATGGAGTGCCATCGATGACAGGGAGGAAAAATGGACTGGTGGCACTTGTTCAAAAAAAACTTGAAGAGGCAGGTGTAGAGAAGGCCATTGCTCTTCACTGCATTATCCATCAGCAGGCTCTTTGCAGTAAATGCCTGCCGTGTGACAATGTGATGTCTGTTGTTGTGAAATGCATCAACCAAATCAGATCCAGGGGCTTAAAGCACAGGAGGTTCCGTGCCTTTTTTTAGAGGAAATGGAGTCAGAATATGGAGATGTGCTCTGTTTCACCAAGGTATGTTGGCTCAGCAGGGGAAATGTCCTGAAAAGATTTTTCGAGTTGAGAGAAGTGAAAGTCTTCATGGAGAAGGATGGGAATGCTGTTTCTGAGTTGAGTGATCACAAATGGCTCATGGACTTAGCTTTTCTTGTTGACATCACACATAAGCTGCATGTACTAAACAAGATGTTACAAGGCCCAAGCAGCTTAACAGTGCTGCCTATGACAACGTGAGAGCATTCTCCACAAAACTTGTGTTATGGAAATCCCAGCTCTCTCAGACAAACCTTTGTCATTTCCCAGAATGCAAGGAACTTGTGGATGCAGGCATACCATTTAGTGGTGAGAAATATGTTGATGCTATTTTTAAGCTAGGAAGGAATTTGATCACAGATTTACCGACTTCAAAAAGCACAGAGCCACTTTCCAAATTTTTGTAGACCCCTTTTCCTTTGATGTGCAAGATGCCCCTCCTGTGCTTCAAATGCAGCTCATTGACCTGCAGTGCAACTCTGATCTCAAAGCCAAGTTCAGGGATATTAGTGGAAAAGCAGACATGCATGGGCAATTTTTGAGAGACTTGCCCCCCAGCTTCCCTGAGCTTTCCTGAATGTTCAAGCACACCATGTGCCTTTTTGAGAGTATATCTTTGTGTGAAAAGTTATTCTCCACATTGAACTTCAATAAGTCAAAGTACAGGTCTAGACTTAATGATGATCATCTTCAAGCCCTACTGAGGGTCTCAACTGCTTCCTCTCTAAAGCCAAATGTGGTTCAGATTTGTGAGAAGAAGTGCTGTCAAGTCTCTGGCAGCAAGGAATAGGCAAAAGATGCCATGTTCAGAAGAACTGTTCATGATCTTCATTCAATGTTCTATTCATGTTCAGAAGAATTAATTAAAACTGTTAATAATGACGTTTGAGGACTCTTTTTTTTGTGAAATCCCTTATGTGGCCCTGCCTCACCCCAACTTTGCCTCCTGCCGTCCCCAGGTTACTTGAGTTTGAGACCCCTGATCTAGAAGATAAAAAAAAAATAAAAAAGGGTTGCCAGATACGGCATGGTTTATATTTTATTTTTTGCATAGGCACAATAAACATTGGGGAAATTAGAAAGGAAATACCTTTGGCCTAAAAAAAGTAGGGAGTCTCTACCAATTAAGCATACTGTCATAAGACGGACTACAGGCTTCAGATATATTAATTGTCCACCCCCAAGATCTTGTTTATGGTTCCAGGAAAAGTTCTACTCGGTCGAGGTTATTGTAGTCAGTCTTCTATAATTAGATATCTTGGTTTTTGCACATATCCTAAGTTGAACCGGGTGTCATGGAATGTCTTCTGAAAAAAGTTCAATTTCTATTTAAAATAAAAAAAAAGGGAAATAAAACCTTTGGATTAGCTTTTATCTTCTAATCAAGTTTGGGTCACATTGTGGCAATGATTGGTATAAATAATAATAATCAGACTATTGGTAAATGTCAAATCAGTATGGTTTGTAATATTTGAGAATTGTAAATTTAGTGTTTTTAAGTCTTTGTCTTACAAATTAATATGATTAAATGTATGTTGATGTTTATAAGACACTGTACATATAATACATAAATAATTAGTAGGGTAAACGCTTAACCAGCAATAAAGTTTAATTTAAAATACATATTATGTAATGACTTAATTACTTGTTTTCTCAGAAAAGAACTTAACTTGTTGCAAAAGTTGTATGGATTATACGATACTGTAATGGGCAGTATCAGTGGCTATTATGAGATACTTTGGGGAGATGTTGACATTGAAAAAATTAATGGAGAACTGCAGGAATTTCAAAACAGGTTAGTTTTAATTAAGCTACCTTTTTATAGTGCCACCTTCCTAGGCTCCTTTAAAATTAGAGTACTTTTAAAATGAGGTTATCCCCTGAACTATTACTGCCAAGACGAATATTCAAAGAAATATGTAGGTGAAATAAACTTTCTCCATTTCTCAAAGATGTCGTAAACTTCCCAAAGGACTTAAGGATTGGCAAGCTTATTTGGATCTCAAAAAAAGAATTGACGACTTCAGCGAGTCATGTCCTCTCCTGGAAATGATGACCAATAAGGCGATGAAGCTGAGACATTGGGATCGAATCGCCGAGTTAACTGGAACCCCATTTGATGTGGAGTCTGATTCTTTTTGTCTAAGAAATATTATGGAAGCACCTCTGCTAAAAAATAAGGATGATATTGAGGTATATAAGATTCAGAGGGTCGGTCTCATAAGTGGTCCACAAAAGAACTCTTTTTGTCTCCCTGAAAATTATGTAAATTGTTTTAATAGCGTGTAAGTTAATTGTTCTCTTTAATGTACCCCTTACATTTAGGATAATCCTGAAAATTCTTGGTTTTAAAAATGAAAACCTGTTAAACTAAGGAAAATAATAGTTAACATATTGGAAAAATGTTAGTTCTGGAAGGTAGACACTAGTTTATCTTCATCAGTCATCAGTACTTCCATTATAAACCATAGAATTCTATATTTTTTGCTGTTTCTCAGGTTTATTTTTACAGATTTCTAATTCTGTATTTTCTCTATCATAGTTTATTTTTAAATTAATTATATTTTTTCTTTTAAATAATTTTAACTGTTTTTTCTTTTAAAAATAAAATTGCTATAAAATATAGAGCCAATACACTTTATTTCATTTTATTTCCCAGTTTGTCATTTATTTCCCATTTTGTCCAGACTGATCATTTCTACTTATTATTGTCATAGTGGTCCCTTCTCTGTCCTAACTGCAACCCCCATTATTTCTATTGTCTTTGGGTATTCATTTTATACTGTTTCTTTAATAACTTATAAAATAATTTTTTATTTGAATCATCACAAGATACATTAAATTGCTCATGATTGAATGAATTGTGGTCATACAATGTCTAACACCCATGCCTTCATCAGTGCACATTTCCCACCACTAATGTTCTCACCATTGCTCTTCACTGCCCTCCACTCAGCTTGTCTCTATGGCAAACATTTTTATTCTCTTCTCCATTTCTTTCTTTCTCTCATTTATCCTTTTAGATACTGTGGTTTGCAATATTGTTACTGAAGAGTTATCACGCATATGTCACTTTACCTCCCTTCAGCACTCAGTTCTTATCTAGAATGATCGTTTTCAACCATTAATGTCATAGTGTTCCCTTCTCTGCCCTAACTGAACTTCCCTGATACTTTTTATAATATCCTGCAGATGAGTGTGATCATTCTATGTCTGTCACTCGCTTTCTGACTCATCCCTCTCAGCATAATATGCTCCATGTCTATCCATATAGCAGCAAATTTCAAGACTTCATTTTTCCTAATAGCTACATAATACTCTATATCATAGCATATCTATATTATACCATAGTTTCTTTATTCACTCATCTGTTCCGAGACACTTGGGTTGTTTCCAGATTCTAGGTATTGGGAATAGTACTGCAATGATAAAAGGAGTGCAGAGACCTCTTCTGCAATGTGTTTTGGAGCCCTAGTGTATATTCTCAGAGAGGTATTGGAAGATAAATTTCTAGTATTTTGAGAAATGTTCATACTGTTTTCCAAAAAGAATTAGAACAATCTACATTTCCACCAGCAGTGAAATGAGAGGTCCTTTTTCATCACATCCATACCAGCACTGGTTGTTTTGTTCTTTTTTATGTGTGCCTGTCTCTAAGGTATGATATAATATCTCATTGCTGTTTTGATTTGGATCTCCCTGATGATTAATAATGTGGAGCATTTTTTGTGTCTCTTGACCATCTGTATTTTATCTTTAGGGAATTTCTGTTCTTTTCTTCCTTCCACTTTTGATGTGAATATATATCTATTTCTTCTTAAGCCCTAGCAGTGCTTTATTTATCTTAGGTATTAATTAACCCCATTATCAGATGAATATTGGGTGAATAATTCCTCTCAATCCCTGGGCAGTCTTTGTTTTCTGGTCACTCTTTACTTTGGGGTTCAGAAACTTCTTAAATTAAAAGATAAAGCAAATGAAGAGATAAACTAGAAAAATTAATCTTTGCTACCACTTGTTTGGTTAGTGCTGCTTCATCTTTGAAGATACCTTTAGTCTCAATGTCATGGGGATTTCTGCCTACATTTTCCTCTATGTATCTAGGGTTTCAGGTCTGATATCAAGGTCTTTAATTGGTTTTAATTTGACTTTTTTTCCCCACAGCATTAGAAAGAGATCTGAGTTCAATTTTTTGCACATAGCTGACCAGTTTTTCAGCACCACTTGTTGAAGCAGCTTTCCTTGTTCCACTTAAATTTTTTTGCTCCCTTACCAAAAATTAATTTATCAAATACCTGAGGCTCTATCTTAGGAAATTTAATTCCATTGATCTGAGAGTCTATTTTCATTCCAGCATCATTCCGTTTTAACTACTACTACCTTGTAATATAGTTTGAAGTTGGGAAAAGATGTCTCCCATCTTCTTTTTTCAAGGATTTCTTTAGATATTAAAGTTTATTATTTTATATGAATTTTAAAAGTGTTTAGTATATTTCTTTGATAAACATCATAGGTGCTGCATTGAGCATATACAATACTTTGGGGATTATTGCCAGTTTAAAGTTGTTAATCCTCCCAATGTATGAGCAAGGAATGTGTTTCCATTTCCTCATGTTCTTTTTATACTTATTGAAGTAGTTTTGTGGGTGTTTTGGAGGGGGTACAACTAGCAGCACTCAGGGGTTATTCCTGGCTCTGTGCTCAAAAATCTCTCCTGATAGGCTTGGGGATCATATGGGATGCTCAGAACCGAATGGGGTCCGTTTCAGGTTGGCCACTTGAGAGGCAAATGCCCTAACTCTGTGCTATCACTCTGACCCTGAAGTTGTTTTGTAGTTTTCTGTGTTTGGCTCTTTCATTTTTAGTTAATTTATTTCTGAGGTTCTTGATTTTCTGAGGCATAATTGTGAATGGGATTATTTTTAACATGTCTTTTTTCTCTTTCATTATTTGTATATAGGAAAGCTATGGCTTTTGCATGCTAATTTTGTTGTTGTTGTTGCTGTTTTTGTTTTTGTTTTTGAGCCACACCCAGTGACCCTCAGGGGTTACTCCTGACTATGTGCTCAGAAATCGCTCCTGGCTTGGGGGACTATATGGGACTTGGAGATCAAACCCAGGTCTGTCCTGGATCAGTCGCTTGCAAGACAAACGCCCTACCACTTCGCTATTGCTCTGGCCCAAGCATGTTAATATTGTAGGCTGCTACTTTACTATAAAAATATTGTTTTGGTGCTGGTGTGTTAGTACAGCATGTTGGGTCTTTTGTCTCTAACCTGGTTAGATCTCCAGCATCTATAGTTTCCTGAGCATAGCTAGGAGTGATTCCTGAGGGCAGAGCCAACCAAGATTAACTTCTGAGCACCATTGGGTGTTCTCACCTCCCCCCCAAATCATTTGATTCTAGAAGCTTTTTTGTAGAGTCTTTAGTTCTACAGTATCATATTATCCTCAAAAAGTGAGATCTTGACTTCTTCCTTTCCTATCTTGATGCCCTTGATGTCTTTTTCTTGTCTAATTGCTATAAAAAGTAGTTCCAGAACTATATTGAATAGAAGTGGCGAGAATGGGAAACCTTGTCTTGTATCTGATCTTAAAGGAAAGGTGTTTTAGATTTTTCCTAATGAATATGTTTGCCATAGGCTTCTGGTAAATAGCTTTGACTGTGAGGAAAGTTTCTTTAATTCTTAGTTGTTGAGAGATTCTATCATAAATGAGTGCTGTATCTTGTCAAATGCTTTCTCACTGTTCTTATGGCATATCTCACATATGGACTTTAATATCATGTACTACCATAAACTGCCTCTTCAACTTTGAGTTTCTGTGATCTAATTATGTATATAGAGGTACTAAAGATAGTACAATGGTTAGAGGGTGAGAGTACACAATTTGGATTTGGGTTTGATACTTGTCATCACATGATCCTCAAGCATCAACAGTGCAGCCCTGATTCTAAGAACCACCTGATGTTACCCTGTAGGCTCCAGAATACTTCAGAGATGACCTGAGTAGTTCCAGAACTGAATGGAAAAATTTTTAATAACAAAGATTGTTGACTGAGACATACATACAGCTAAATACCTGGAGAAGCACCCTCCAAGAGAAATACTAAAAATAAGTTGGAGAAACCACTTTACTCTCAAATTTTTTTTGTGGACTTTGATATCATTATTATCAAAGGAGCAGGAAATCCAACAAGAAAAGTGGAATTTTGTTTTGTTAGTAAATTAGATACTCATTTAAGGCCATAATAGAGAGGAATAGAGTAATGTTTTTGAGTTAGTTGAGAGTTCAACAGAATAATATATTCTCTCATTTAATCTGACTTTCTTAGCAAGCCACAAAGACAAAATAACTGATTATTTTTATTTTGGTTAAAAACAATTAAAATATAATACAATTATTTCATGAATATAGCACAAAAATAAATATTAGTCAGGTTGTCATTAGATTGGGGTTTGGCTTTATAACATGATAATCTTCAACTTTTGTTTTCACAGCTATATAATGACTAAATAAATTTGATGACTTCTGGACCAAGCTAAAAATTCCATGACTTGGCAATGCACTTAACTCGTAATAGGGAATATCATGACATATTCTTTGTTTTATCTCTCAAGGATATTTGCATATCTGCCAGTAAGGAGAAGGATATTGAAGCCAAGTTGACTCTGGTGATTGAGAACTGGACCAATCAGAATCTGAGTTTTGCCCCATTTAAAGGAAAGGGGGAGCTTCTGCTCAAAGGAACAGAATCTGGAGAAATTATCACCCTGATGGAGGATAGCTTAATGGCTTTGGGTTCCTTACTCAGCAACAGGTAAATTTATAGTTATGGGGCAGAATGGTTCAATATGTAAGGTTATAAAATATCACACAAAAGGTTTTACAGCCTCAGTAAAACTCAAGATTCTGACCCACAGAGCTTACTTTTTGTGTTCATTTATGAATGGACTTATTTTACCTAATAATCATGACCTTCATCTTTACTGGCTATCATCTTTGGTTCCTGTTTTTCCTGGTGGGATCCATCATAATTATTTTTCCTAAATTGGCAAATTATTTTCTGAAGATCTTTGCTCCCTACTGAGATGACTGCTTCATTTTAACTCCCATCTCTGATTTGTCATCATTTCTTTCCTTTGCTAAGCTTGCTCAAGTGTTTGCCTAATGGCCCAGGTAAAGCATGCTGGCAGCATATGAAAGGAATATACCACTAGGAACTTGGAACTTACAGGCCTGCAATTTTTTAATGGTGGAAAGGGAGCTGTTTTAGTGCTGGATCCACTGTGAACTCAATGAAGCAATCTGTCCATCATGAAAGTGTCTGAAGTCTCTATGTGGTTTTAGGAAATTTCTGCATGACTCAGATTAAGTATAATGGGCATGAACAAACTCTAATTCCCTAGCTGACTAGGCAGTAATCCTCAACTCTTCTTCCAAGTATACCTAAGAGACATGCTACAAACCCTTTAATGAACAGAGACCCATATTTGGGATTCTAACTCTCCATATCCAGGCTAGGCTACAGGCTGATTGATGAATAGGATCTGGCATGATATTTGGCCCTAAAGATGGATACTGGTCACATAGCTTCTACTCTGGGGGATTCCGAGTTATTAATGGGAATTAGATTTTAGATGCATCTTTTGCTTTTTGGGAAATTCTAGAATCTGAATAATCTTAACAGAGAGGGCAGTTGGATATTCAGTGGTCTGAACATTTTGGCCTATGACTTTTTTTTTCATTGAAAAACTTGTCATGCAGGTTTTCTAAAAAAAAATAACCTTTAGTAGAAGAGTGTATCCTTGTATAGTGTCTTCTGGTGAAGGAACTCAGCAACCCAAGTCCTTATTTTCTTAACTTGATTATAATTTGATTAGCAGATTGCTTGTATAAAGTACTAGTAAACTCAATGTTGAATCCCTGCTAAGAAGGGTAATAAAGATATCTAAGGAACTACTACGTAGTAGGGAACTTTGTAGCACTAATTGGATGAACAAAATGTTATTTCAAGAACTAACCTAAGATGGATCAATGAATACTGGATCACTAGCACTGTTTGGATGTAACTTCTTAAGGCAAATATTTATCTCCAGGGGGCAAATGTTTATATCCAGAGGCTGGATTCTGGATAGTATCTAGAATATGTCATTACCTAGCTGGTGGAGCCTTGTTTCGACAAGGCTCCCAGTTTCACCAGGCAAAGCAAATACCTGACCAATAGATTTAATTTCCTAAAATAACCACCCATACCATCCTAGTCTATATTACATGATTTTGAGGATGCATTTGTCAAGTTTAATGCCTTTCAACCTTAACATAATGGCTATATAGGCAGAATAAATTGGGCAATAAGAGGCAATCCCAGAAGCAACCAACATAATTCCTTTCCTGGATTTCTGTTATATAAAATTTGACTATTACTATATATATATCTATCTATTACATGGAAGCAGAAATAAAATCACTATAATTCTAAGAGTTTTGCTCATACAAATATCATTAGCTATAAGAAATTATTAAGTGTTGCCTATAGAAAATAAGTTTACTTTCCAATGGCTATATTATTTTTTGAATATTCTTTAGAATGCAATGTTTTTCATTCTTTTTAGATATAATACTCCATTTAAGAAAACTATTCAGAATTGGGTATATAAATTGTCCACGTCCTCAGATATAATTGAAGAGTGGCTGGTTGTCCAGAACCTTTGGGTTTATCTTGAAGCAGTCTTTGTAGGTGGTGATATTGCCAAACAACTACCTCAGGTAAATAAATTTTTAGTGATTTCTGATTTAGGAATCGTTAATTTTTTTGTGTTGTTTCTGTCTTAGACTTTTACAGAAACATATAGTTACATACTGAATGGCCATCATACATATTCAATACATATGTTATATATTATATACACATTATATGCATATAACTATCAAAATTATACCTGAGGTTGACAATTATGTATATTTTATAATTTTGTATTTTATAATATGTATATTTTATATTTTATAAATAAATTGAAACACACCACCTTTGTTTCTAAGATGCTTTAGCTTTACAGCATCAGTGTTGAGTCATAACAGATATCTTATCATCAGTGCCCAAGATGTTTATTCTCTGGTCCTTTGCAAAAAAGACTTTTACTTTATTTTTTATAAAACTAGCTAGCCTAATAGTGCTCTGAGACAACACCACTTTTGGGAGTAGAGCCTGTGGGATAGAAGATAGAATTCAGGGTTTCACACATGATGGTGACTTGTGCTCTACCACTCGAGCTAACTTTTTTACTAAGAGCTCATCTTAGTATACATTAGCAGAAAGAAGAAACTCGGATTTCAAATGGTGACTAGTCAATCTTCAGGCTGTTAAAAATTGTGAAGTACATTCAAAACCAGTGCTGTTTAGTGATAGTACTTCATTTCTTTTTCAAGTTAACCTCATAATAATCCTCTGAGAGTAGAATCAAAATTAATCTGTATTCTGTTGGCACAATATAGCTATTAGTAAGTAGATCAGAAACACACAGAGGAGCAAAGAAATCTAGCCCCAGAAACCTGTAACAAAATCTTTAAAACAGCTCTTCTGGGGACTTTAAAACAAATACCAGACTTATTAATAACTTTAGTCTATGAAGGTAACTTTCCTCTTATGAAATTATGCTCATCTTTTCTGAATTTTGATACCTACAAACAGGATCTACAGAGATTAAAAATCAAGGATAAAAGGATTTTGAAATGACTGGTTTTCCTTTGTAACACATTTTCAAACATGGACATTTTCTTTTTTAATTAGAAAACTGCATTTTAAAAAAAGGCCAGATTATGCCAATTTCTAGAGGCACTTTTACATTTGAATGCAAAACTTAACATCATCCATAGTAAATAGACAATTTTCATTTGCAAAAATGTAAATGAAGCTTTGTTAGGGTTTTTACTGTTTTCTTTTTTCTATTTCCTGAGGTAGTATTAGGCTGTAATTATTCCAAGGTTCCTGAGATCAAATTATTTTTATGCTTCTTCAGTTTGCTCATCAAACCAAAGCACCTGAGGTGTTGAAAGACTGCATTTGCACTTTAAGTTCTGCAAATTAATCATGTGGCACTTTGAAAAATGTATTAAATGTAAGGAAACAAATAAGCGATAAGTCCTATTGTGATAAAGCAACATTTCAATAAACAGTTTTATGACTTGGCTTTTATTATTTAAAATCAATTCAGAAGAAAACAATCTCCCTTTAGATGATATAACCTAAAACTAGAGACTGGTGTGAAGATCAATAGGAAATTCCAAAGTGAACATTTTGCTTCATTCAATTGTCCAAAGGCTAATTCTCATCAACTATGGATTTGCTTCTAGGAAGCAAAACGTTTCCAGAATATTGACAAGTCATGGATAAAAATAATGCAAAGAGCTCATGAGAATCCTAATGTAATTAGTTGCTGTGTTGGAGATGAAACCATGGGGCAACTTTTGCCTCATTTACATGAACAACTGGAAGTATGTCAGAAGTCACTGACAGGGTAGGAGCTTAATTTTTATGTGTTCTATTATTATTTATTTTGGTTTTGGGGTCTTACCTGGTGATGTTTGGGGGCCATTCCTGGATTCATGCTCAGCTGTGACCCTAGATGCTGCTCAGGGGACTATCTGCATGCCAGAATTCCAACTAGGTTCAGTCAAATGAAAGGCAAGTACCTTTTTTAAAATGCCATAACACTTTATTATTAAAATAAAAACTTTTTTTTTAAAGTGAGGGGCCCAAGATCCAACCTAAGTTTGATCCCTAGCATCCTCTACGGCTCCACAAACACCACTAGGAGCAATTCCTAGTGCAGAGCTAGGGGTAACCCCTGAGCTTAGGAGATGTGGACAAAAACAAACAACAATTTAAACAAATAAAATTTAAAAAATAAAAACCTTTATAATAGTGTTTCATGCACATTATTCCAACATCATACCTTTTTTACCAGTGTATCATCTACCTCATCTAAGGACCAACCTAAGTACCTTAACCTTCCTACTTCTCTATGGGTCATGACATATCAGCTTAACTGTGGTTCTATTCCAGACATGTTAATAGTATTGCCTATATCTTTAATTTGGTAAAGACTTTTTATATTAATTAATTTTTAATAAAAATGCACCTTAAATTGAGTAGTGAATGAATGTAGTATATTCATTTATAAACTGTGTGGCTTAAATCACAGAAATGTACTTGTTATTGTGGTGGATATCAGAAGTCTGGAAAACTTGAAGGAAAAATGTTCCTTGTTTCTTCCAGAATCTGCTTGCTCTAGGAGGTCCTTGACATGGGGCTTCATAATTCCTTTCTTTGTCTCTGTCTTCACTCATGCTTCACATGAGGGTCCTGAATTCCAGGTTCTTATTCAAGAAGTAAGATGGCTCAAAAATTCCCTCTCTTCTAACTAGTGAGGCTATTTTGAGTTTGCTAAGTTAATTTCAAGTATTTATGGCATAAGGGCTTCTTTCCATTCACAAAACTAACAGATGTCTTGATTGTATGCATCTTGTAATAGTTGACATTGACCTATTTTTAAATAGATGGACCCTAAGTAATTTATGATCCATATTCATGACTTCTTCATGAGATTGCCTCATCATAGAGGCTATATTTGGATCAAGGTTTTTGGCTCTGCAGTGTGCATGGCTTTAAGGATGTGATTGGTGGAATGTGATGCTTCTCTAGCTCCCTGTTCATGCTATAAAACAGGATGCTATCTCGTAGGATTGGGGGAGTGTATAGGTGGACTCCTTTGTGGTTATAGGTCCTGACCATTCCAGGAAGCTTGTTTCTACTTCTATTTCCCTGTATTTCTTATGAGGGCACTATTCTCACTGAACCACATTGCCATGGGTTGCAGGACTCATCTGGAGAATTCAGGGTAATTTTCTCAAATCCTTAAATTCAGTCATCTGCAAAAACCTAAATAAGGTCACAGCTGTAGATTTAAATCAGGAGTCCTCAAACTACAGCCCACAGGCCACTGAGGATAAATGTCCTCTGAGAACATTTATCCAGTCCACAGTGTTTTTGCCACCATTGCCTGTCCTGCTTAGCAGACAAATTGTCCCAGCCAGCGTGAGTGTGAGTCCCAGCCAGTTTGAGTGAGTGTGTGGGATGTGTGCAGCACTCTCTGACTCACACCTTTTTCTAGACTTTTCTTAGTCTTGGGCAGGGGTCCTCAGACTACGGACCGCCAAAAACAGGTCCTTAGTTCCCATTGAGATATTGGTAAGTTTGTTGATTTAACTGTACTTGTTCTTCACTTAAAAAAATTTTTTTGGCCACACCCCTTTGATGCTCAGGGGTTACTCCTAGCTAAGCACTCAGAAATTGCCCCTGGCTTGCTGGGACTATATGGGACGCTGGGGGATCGAACTGCAGTCCTTCCTTGGCTAGGGCTTGCAAGGCAGACACCTTACCTCTAGCGCCACCTCGCCAGCACCTCACTTTAAATATTTTATTTGTTCCCATTCTTTTTTTATTACTTCAAAACAAGATATGTGCAGTGTGCATAGGAATTTTTTTTATCATAGTTTTTGTTTTTAACTATAGTCCAGCCCTTCAATGGTCGAGGGACAGTGAACTGGCCCCCTGTTTAAAAAGTTTGAATAACCCTGCTCTAAATAATATAGGAACAAGTCTTTTTTGGGATATGTATTTAGCTCCCACAAGTGTGTAATAAGTGATGTACACTCAAAACAATTAACTGTACAATTAACAGATTCCAAGGGGTTCAGATTTATCCTTGTTATGCCTATATCTTGGCTTAATGTTTATTTCCCTCCTTTACTATAAAGATATCCTGGTTTAGAAAAAACTGATGTGTTCACACTAGGTTTAGCCCTTGAGATGTACAAAACTTATAAAGATCACAGAAGGGCTCTTTTGTTTTGGGGGAGGGTCACACCCGGCAGCACTCAGGGGTTACTTCTGGCTCTACGCTTAGAAATTGCTCCTGGCAGGCTCGGGGGACCATATGGGATGCTGGGATTCGAACCAATGACCTTCTGCAAGAAAGGCAAACACCTTACCTCCATGCTATCTCTCTGGCCCCACAGGAGGGCTCTTGATGAGAAAAATAATGGAGTAATTTTGTTTGAATCCACCCATTCCTGGTGGAAATAGGCTTAGCAGATATTTTCAGAGGCAAATAGAAAATGGTTACAAGTTTTTACTATTATCTTATTGAAGAAGTTAGTGATTTTCCTTAACAAATCATCAATAATTCATTAAAAAATCATTTGGTAATGTGACTTTACTTAAAGGTATTTGGAGAAGAAGCGATTACTATTTCCAAGATTCTTCTTTGTGTCTGATCCAGTTCTCTTGGAAATTCTTGGACAAGCCAGTGATTCCCATACCATACAGGTAAAATTAAAATATATATTAACTAACTTTTTTAATACAATCAGTAATAAATTGACATTAAAATCTCAAAAGTATAAATAAGAAAGAAGAATATGAAAAAGTGTAGTTTGTAGGGCTAGGAATGTGCAAAGCACTTGAATGAACATCACAAATAATTATAAAAGGCCTAGGGTTTGATTCTCCGAGACCAATATTATTGTTAATTATGAATTGTTTGTGTACTTGGGACCCATCAGCCTAAGTTGATTCTGGTTGGTGCTGGTAAGAGTTATTCAGCAGTTGAATGATCTTAGCTGACTTCTTCATTTTTTTGTTTTTATTTCCTTATGTGTAAAATCAGGAGAAGTGATTCCTACTCATAGGATTTTATAAGATAACCCATTGAAAATTATCTAGGAACACAACCTATAAATACAACCTCATAAAATTCAATATCTTGTTGTGAATAGTTTGGTCTAGATATTTTTAGAACTATAAGGTTGTAAGATTGTGTGTGTGTGTGTGTGTGTGTGTGTGTGTATGGCCAAATTCTGGCTTATAGCCATTCTCCTCAAGACTGAAACAGTCCCCTCAGAATAATTTCTGATTTGATAATTGGGGGTAAATAATAACCAATATTTTTCAAGTTGGTTTTCAGGAATGATCAAGAGAGACATAAAAACTGTATGTGGTAGAGAAAGCCACGAGAAAAGACAGGGTTGAACTTGACAGGAAAGAGGATGTATGGGGGGTGGGGAGAAGGTAATGTGGAAGGTGTATTTGTAGGACTTAGAGGAAGGCATTCTGTAGAGTTGGATTGTAAAAATTAGAGCTCCTTGGACCAGAAAGATTGTTCAAAGGACGAGTCTTTGAGCCAATTTTCAGCAACACCTGATCCCCCCAAGCACTTCCTAAAATAAGCCCTAAGAACAGAGTCAGGAATAATCCTGAACACCATCTGGACCAGAGAGAGAAATCAATGGGTTAAGCACATGCCTCGTATGAGAAGCCACAGGTTTGATCCCTGACCCCAGTACTAGGTGGTCTCCAAGCACTGCCAGGAGTGATCAATGAGCAACAAAGTCAGAGTAACCCTTGCACAGTGCAGGGTGTGGCTCCCCTGAAGTCAAACAAAGCAAAAGAAAAGAAAATAATTAAAAAAGAAAAGCAAAAAAACCCGGGGCTTCCAAGTTGGTCATGGCATAGGTTTTCTTCTGAGACAAAAGAGAAAATTTTCTTTTTAAAACAATTCTTATATTTGGAAAGCAATTGCATTATAACATTTTCTAAGTTTTAGACATGCATTATTATAAATAAGTATAAGTATATATTAGTTTAAGTTCACCACTAAGAGTTCAGTTTAATATACAGAATAAATAATCTTCCAGGTGCCAGGGATAAAACTCAGATCTCCAAATATATTCAATATTTCAATATTCAATATTCAGGCATATATTCAATGGCTGCATATTTCTACACATATAATTTTTTTCTTTTTGGATTTTGGGTCAAACACAGGGATGCCCGGGTTTATTATTTGTTCTACACTCAAAATTTACTTCTGATGGGGTTGGGGGCCATAAGAGATACCAATGATCAAACCCCAGTTGCAAGCATGCAAATAAAATGCCCTGGCTCCAAGACTGGCTCCAAGACTCTGGACTGTTTTAAAAATTAAGTAAAAATTATTATTTTAAAAAATGTTTTTTGCCACATCTGGTGGCACTCAGGAATTACTCCTGGCTATGCGCTCATAAATCGCTCCTGGCTTGGGGGACCATATGAAATGCCAGGGATAGAACCGCAGTCTGTCCTAGGTCAGCCACATGAAAGGCAAAGGCAAACACCCTACTGCGGTGCTATGTCTCAGGCCCCATACAAATTATTTTTAATAAAGAGAAATATACTCCTTTTAAAGACATCTCAATAGGGACCAGAGAGATAGCATGGAGGTAGGGCATTTGCCTTGCTTGCAGAAGGACAGTGGTTCGAATCCAGGCATCTCACATGGTCCTCAGCCCGTCAGGAGTGATTACTGAGCATAGAGTCAGGAGTAAACCCTGAACGCTGCTGGGCGTGACCCAAAAACCAAAAAAAAAAAAAAAAAATCAATAGTTTCTATGGAACCTCAGGTGTGATGTTTTTGTTTTGTCTGGTCTATTTTCACAGCCACATCTCCCTGCTGTATCTGATAACATAAATGAAGTTACATTTCATGCAAAAGAGTATGATCGTATGCTGGCTGTCATATCAAGAGAAGGAGAGAAAGTTGTGGTAATTTAACTTGGTTAAATGTATTATTACCTAATATATTAATTTGAGGTTTAACACTAAATAAAGAAATTCAGTCTGATTGAATGCAACTTCCTTATTGAAAAGGACTAAGGGTGGGTGTGGGTAGCTCTGTTTTGCTACAAACTAGTTTGGATAACTCATTTCACATGTCTGAAACACACTTAGTTATTTATAAGATGAAAGTTTTATGACCAGAGAATTTATATTTTTACCACAGTATTAATTTACTTTATTTTTAGTTTTAAATATTTTGTATAAAATTATATAATCTGTATCAAAATTATTTGTTAAGTGTATGAGATTTGTAAAAATGCAAAATGAATTTCTTTGTATTTGTAATATATGTTTTAGTTGGATACTCCTGTTATGGCCAAAGGTCCTGTTGAGATTTGGCTTCTGGACTTGTTAAAAATGCAAATGTCATCATTACACAATATAATTAGATCTGCATACTACAATGTCAGTGATTCTGGATTTCAGCTCCTACCTTTCCTCAATCACTTTCCAGCACAGGTGAGACTATACAGTATTGAAATAAAATGGTCAGCAGAAATGGAAACAGGAAAAACCACAACCATGAGCTTGTCACCTTGATTGTGTGAAGTTGCTTTAACTTTGAGCTACTTAGGGATCCAGCCCACCTTCAGCTCCAATTTTTTGTCCACTATTTTAGGCCAGCCACTTCAATCCCCCAGAAGAGGACATGCCACATTATCCCATCATTGAGACTAATCAGTGAGAATAAAATTATTTATTTTATATATAAAGAGACCTATATACATATATATATATGAATTAGTGTGTCTTTCTGAAGGAAAATAAGTCTTGGTTTTTCAGTGGTTTTCTGTTATGTGATTAAAAATTGGGATAATCTAAAGTAGGACTTCTTGTACAACTAAATTTTTAAAGAGAGAGCACCTTGGTGAAATCAGTTCCCCACAAAGGGTCAGACAGATTTTTCTCAATATTCCCAGAAGTCTTTTCCAATATAATCTTGGTATGGTATGAGTATTAGAATGAATTCATGGGCACCTTTGAATAAATAAACCATTGCTATTAGCAACACAGATGATGATAAGCTAACTGCAATTAAAACTCCGACCACTGAAAAAAAAAAACCCAAAAACCTCCTGCCCTGATTTCAGTCTATTGCCCTTTTCCTAATAAAAAAACAATCACTGCTCCCCCTTCTTCTGACTTGGAATGACTTGGAAGAATGTTGTTTGGGTGTGTGTATGTCTCATGTTTGTTTAAGGCATATTTATTTATTAATATGTTTTATCTAGCTTGAAACTTACCTTTTTACTCTCAGGGTTATCTTTTTATCCTTACCTTTCCTTACACAGAAAACATATCCCAGAAGCACCTTACTCTTCTTTAGAATTTACTGTTGTAAATTCAACATACTTAAGCTATCAGAATGACCTTTCCTTGTTAACCTGTCTGATGCCGTTTGAATGACTTGTCTTGCCTGCTTAGAGTAATGACTATGCATATTCACTCACTAGTGGATATAAATGAAAGTGTAGTGGATATGAATATTAAGTATACATTTCTATTTAAAATTTACTTTTAGCTTTTAGCACTTTTATTGAGGTACTGGGATTTAACATATTGTTAATTACACTTTTCATGCATACATCATCCAACACCACACCCATCACTAATGCATTTGCCTTCCTCTATCATTTTCCCAAGGGATCCTCCCACCTCTTTCTCCCATGTAATCTTAGTTTTTTTTAGATAAAATCTCCAGTTCCAAAAACTTTGGTCATTTTTTGTTCTGAATTTGACCCAGTATTACTACTGTGCTTCTTTATATCTCAAATATGAAAGAGACTTTGTTTATTTGTTTTGGGGCCATACTCAACAGTGCTCAGGAGTTACTCCTGGCTTTGAGATCAGGAATCACTCTTGGAGGGCTTGGGACCATATGGGATGCTGATTGAACTCAGGGCATCCACGTGCAAGACATATTACCCACTCTATTATCACTCCAGCCCACATGAGAGAGATAAAAAAATATTGTATTATAAATAAAGCTAAACTCTTAAAAATACTACACAAGTATTTTATTTAAAATTCTTTAAAACATTACCTTTGCTTTATTCTAAAATAGTGTTTTTAACACCTTGGTCAATGGAATAAAGTGTCAAAATTTGGGAGGAGGAGAAAAATAAAGATAGAGATATAGCTCAGGTGCTGAGGCCAGAGTGATAGCACAGTGGTAGGGCGTTTGCCTTGCACATGGCTGACCCAGGACAAACCTGGGTTCAATCTCTGGTGTCCTATATGGACTCCCCAAGCCAGGAGCAATTTCTGAGTGAATAGCCAGGAGTAACCCCTGAGCGTCACCGGGTTTGGCCCAAAAGCCCCCCCCCCCCAAAAAAAAGATAGTGCAGGTGTAGATGTCATGTCATCTGAAGCCCTGAGTCTTAATTTAATGTCCCTCATATCCCCATGTCTAGTACCACTGGCCTAAACTGGGCTTAAGCAGCACCAGATGACCCATATAAATATTTTTAGAGGACCAGAAAAAGGGCTAAAGGGGATAAGGTACTTGATTTGTCTTTGAGTGATTTAGGTATCCAGCCTTTAATACCTTGTATTCCCTCACCCTGTTATCCTATATACCACAGAGAAGTGAGATCATCCTGATTTTGTCCTTTTCTGACTTCATGTAACATGAAGTGGTAGTAAATTGAATGATATCATCATTTCTTTCAGCCTCATAGTGTTCCATTGAGTGGATTGTATACCACAGCTATATAATTCACTCATTTTATCTTGGACAACTAGGTTGATTTCACGGCATAGCTATTGTGGTAAGGGCAATGAATAAAGCTGTGCATATGTCCTCTTCAATGGATATTGTGTGTCCTGTGGGTAGATACCCAGAAGTGGGTCATATAGCTACTGAATAATTTTTAAAAATACATTTTTAATTGAATCACCATGAGATACACAGTTACAAAGTTGTTCGTGACCGAACTTCAGTCACACAATATCCAACACATACCTTCACCAGTGCACACTTACCACCACCAATGTCTCCAGTTTCCCTCTTGCCTCTCTCCTGACCTCTCACTGCCTGCCTTATGGCAGACATTCCCCTCCCCTCCATTATTTTCATTTTGCAATATTGTTACTGAAGGGGAAATTTCTCTTAGAAACCTTACCTTCTTATTTTTTGGGGGTAAGTTGGAGGAAACACAGCTACCATGCTCAGGGCTTTCTCCTGGCTCTATATGCAGGGATCACTCCTAGGGGGATCAGAAGACCATATTGGGTGCTGGGGATTGAATTTGGGTCAGCCACTTGCAAAGCAAGTGGTTTACCCACTGTGCTTGCTTTCTGGCCTGAAATCTTACTTTCTCTCTTACACTCTCCTGCAGTAAATATATAGACAGATAAATATATATATAGTTAATGATATGGACCTTAGTGAGAGGGACAGAGTAGGAAAGAAGCTAAGCAGCAGATCAGATTTAAGAGATCCATAAAGAACTTTGGAAATACTGTGTAAAACAATACACAATAAAAAGTCAATTCCATTTGCTTTTCTTGTCAGCAAAAGCAAAGCAAAACAAAATGACAAAAATGCACCTAAAACAACAAATGGATGTGTCTGGTGATCACACACACACACACACACAAACACACATATATATAACATGTTATATATGATGTATGATCTATAATTGGGTGCTGCCTAACATGCTTAAAATGTTCCTTAAAAGACTGTGATCACCAGATATATATATCTGGTTATATGATATATAACATATATCATATATGATATATAACATATATCATATATATAATATATTATATATGATGTATGATGTATGTGTATATATGTACATATATATAGGTTGTAACCAATTATAGGTTAGACCAGTCGTGGGCAATGTTTTTCTTCAACTGAGCCAAATCTCGCCAAAACCAAGATTAAAAAATTTTTTTGAGAGCCACATTTTTAAAACTGAAAGCACATAGAATGGTACACTGTCAGGAGGAAATTCACACAGAAATTCAAGCTCCCCCATACCACATGACCCGACTGGAGTTGTGTGGAATCTGCCACAGGGGCTGCACACAGGGCGCGCACTGACAGAGGCAAGGAGCAGAGTCCTGACTCCTGGAGGAGCGCCCGGCACACAAAAGAACTGCATTAAAAAGTGTAAAGAGCCACATGTGGCTCGTGAGCCGCGGCATACAGACCACTGAATTAGGCCAGTCAGCTGAGAAGAAAAATTCCTCAGCCCTTTCAGTGCTTTTCAGGTGGGATGATGAACCCAAATGGCATTAGGAAGGTTAGTAAAGGAAAAGTACATTTGGTAACCTGTATATGAAAGATTTGCTTGGCAATAATTTCTAAAGAAAAAAATTGAGTAAGTTCAGTATTAGTTCTGACTTAAAAGATCTGAGATATCAAGGAGATAGAAGATTTCATCTTGACAAAATGTGGAACGGAGGAAGTTGTCTCAGAAAGAAAATGTGTTCAGGCTCAGGGCAAGAGCACATGCTTTACATGTGGGAGGCCCAGATTTGGCTTTTTGTGAGGGTAAAGTGGTTTATGGTTTGGGTAAAACCTAGTGGTGCTCAGGGCTGACTCCTGGCTCTGTGCTTAGGAATAAATCCTAGAGATTGTTAGGGTATTATATGTGGTGTCAGAGATAGAACTTGAGTAGACTGTGTGCAGGGACAGTGAATTATTCTTTTACTATTTCTCTGGCCCTAGAGACCCAGATTTGATCCCCAGCATAGCTTGGTCCCTAGAAAACCTCCAAGGGAAACCTCTGAGCTACAAGGCAGAAAAAGTTTCGGAGCACTATTGATTGTGTCCCTCCCCCTCCAAAAAAAAAGAACACTAAACAATGTTCACCTTAGATCATTCCTTCCTTATATTACAATTCAGACCATAAGCAGAGTGGTGGTGGCAGCTGTGACTGTTTCTATGAGGAAAAGGACGAAGAAGCTGCTAAGTCTCTAGGGTCTTCATTGCCCTTATCTTAAACTAATCTAAATTCTGGGTCTAAGGCAAGGTAACAATTTCTCCTAAAATATCCTGGCTGTTTGCATGTACACACAGCTCATTATTTCTACACTGAAATAATAAAGTGCCCATAGTTATTTTACCTTTTATTAATAAAAGTTTTGGGGAACTAAAACTGTTGAAAGCTGTTTTTCTTTTGATATTTCCCCCTTTGAGTGTAGACAAAATTCATCTATCTTTTAAAGGTGTATAAAACTCTGTTTGCCTCTGTAAGTTTTATTGAAATCATGGTTTAAATATTTGGCATATGTATTTTTCTCCTAAATTTGTAGGTTGGGCTTCTGGGAATTCAGATGTTGTGGACACATGATTCAGAAGAAGCATTACATAATGCAAAAGATGACCGAAGGATCATGCAACAGACCAACCAGAAATTTTTGGATATTCTAAATATTCTCATTTCCCAGACCACACATGACCTAACCAAGTTTGATAGAGTGAAATTTGAGACTCTGATTACCATCCATGTGCATCAGAGAGATATTTTTGATGACTTGGTAAAGTATCCCTTGTTTTAAATTAAAACTAATCTTGAACACATATAACATAATAATTTTTGATAGTGAAACACTATAGATATTTCCTCACATACATGAACCTTCTTTTTATGGTTCTTTTTAACTACTTTATCTGTCTTTACTATACATACATATATATATATGTATATCTACATATATATATCTATCTGATGTTTTACCAGTGGTTTTCAACTGCTGGTCCTTTATCAGTTGTAATATGGTTGTTTAAACAGTGGAATATAATCATGATTCTGAAGTATGAAACCAACTGATGGTAAACTATTTGTTCCATTAAACCAGTAACCAGGGACATGATACAATGTAGGTGGATTTGACCATTATACTAGGATGAGACCATTAAGAACAGAGAAATATGAACTGAATACAATTAATGTGAGACCTGTGGTCTTTGTCCAACTGATAGTATCTAGTAGGGATACAGGCTCAGTTTGGAAAAGCTTCGGTAGAATGGGAAGGGAAAGGATAATATTTATGTTCCCTTTAGAATAGGGCTTTTTTTTTTTTTTTTTTTTTTTTTTTTGGTTTTTGGGCCACACCCGGCGGTGCTCAGGGTTTACTCCTGGCTGTCTGCTCAGAAATAGCTCCTGGCAGGCACTGGGGGACCATATGGGATTCGAACCAACCACCTTAGGTCCTGGATCGGCTGCTTGCAAGGCAAACACCGCTGTGTTATCTCTCCGGGCCAAGACTAGGGCTTTAAGGAATGGTCTGGAGGGGGGCTGGAGAGAGAGAGAGCAGGTAGATTGTTTGTATTGTATACATCAAAATTGGGTTCCATCTCCAGCATTGCATATGGTCCCTTGAGCATTGGCAAGGGTAATTCCTGATTGTAGAGCCCTGAGAGTAATCCCTGACAATTGCCAGGTGTGAAAGAAAAAAAGTAAGAGAAAGTAGAAAGGAGAAAAGAAAGGAGAAAGAAAGAAGAAAGGAAGAAAGAAAAGAGAAAGAAAGAAGAAAGGAAGGAAGAATAAAAGAAAGGAAGAAAGAGAGGAAGACAGAGGAGGGAAGGAAACAGAAGGTGGGAGGGAAGGTGAGTGGGTGAGGGAGGAAAGGTGGGTGAGGGAGAAAGGAAGAAAGGGAGGGAGGGAGAGAGAGAAAAAGAAAGAAGAAAAAGGAAAGAAACAAAAATAAAGGAAAAAAGAAGAAAGAAACAAGAAAGGAAGGAAGGAAGGAAGGAAGGAAGGAAGGAAGGAAGGAAAAAAGGAAGGAAGGGAGGGAGGAAGGAATGAAGGGAAGGGAGGGGACGGGAGGGGAGGGGAGGGAAGGGTATGGGAGGGAAGGGGAGGGAAGGGAAGGAAAGGGAATGGCAGAGAAGGGCAGGGCAGGGCAGGGCAGGGCAGGGAAGGCAGGAGTGGTCTTGAGCAAGACCAAGTCCCTTTGAAGCAGTGGCCGTTTCTTGTTATGGGGGACTGGCTCTAGGAAGTCTTGATATTTTACCACTCCTTAAAATTGCTTTATTCTATTTGATTTGTCTCATTCTCAAAACATATCTCTCTGTTATGTAATTCATGTGACTTGGGTTCTTTCTTTAGAATATGATCACAGAGAGGAACCAGGGATGTAACACGGTATGTGTGAGGCCCTGGGTTTAGTCCCAGTCACTGCTAAAACACAACAAGAAACCAGGAGAAGATCTATTTTTTTTTAATTAACATGGATTCTAGAGTCCCACTTCTCAATGTGCCATGTGCCTATAGGTAGTATTGACATCACTGGGGAGCTTGTTAGAAAAGCAGAGTCCCCAGTCTCCTCACCTTCCAGACAGACTGATTTGTCATATGCACTTCAACAAGATTCCCAGAAGATTCATAGATATATTAAAATTTAAGAAATACTAGTCTAGGCCTATGATTCTCTAGGTAAACCATCAGGAAGCAAATAAGCTAAATTTGTGTTTAATTTGTCCTTCAACATTTGTCAATTTGTCCTTCAATATATTTATATTTTTCTTTTACTATATTGTGTTAACTATTATACTTCAACTTTAATTGGAGTTGACATTAAGAAGAATAGATGTGGGATGCAGTTTTTTATCTACTCTCAGCAAAACATGGAGGGTTGTCTGTGTATCTTAGAATTTTTAAATTTAGTAATGTAATTCAGTAATTTAGTAGAAGTTTAAATTTCATATAAAATAGATACAGATTTTTCAAAATTCTATAAATTAAAACTATTAGGGGTTCATTATTGGTTCAGAATTAGAAGACATTTGTTATTTTTATGAGGTCCCACATATTGCAAACACAGAACAAATATAGAAACTGATTTTTTAAAATATTGAATTTATTACAAATTTACTTCCTAACCAAATAAGATGAATATTAGCCAACATATTTGCATTTTAGCTTCAATATATACTTTTAGGAAGGCCTGATACATAGCAAAAAAGAATACCAGTCATTACTTTTCTTTCTCTTCTGCCTCTTCCTTTCCATCATAATACACTGTAGAAATGATGGTAGTGTCTCCATGGCTGCAAATCCCGAGTTAGAGAGTCCATGGAATGCATTTTGGTACCTGCAAGTACTTCTTTTCAAATGATGAATATAAATTCTGCTTTATAAGATTTGAGTCTTAACTGGAGGGGTAGACAATATCACAACAATGAAATAAGACTAACAACTAAAACTTTAAATAGCACAGAATCTATCAGGTAGAGATTTGAGTATTGTGTGATTCTAGAGTCTATTTCTGTCCGTTGAATTTAAGAAAAAGACCATTTTTTTTCCTGTGTAAATGCAGAATGGGTAAAACTTAAGTATAGGCATAGGCATACACGCACACACACACACACACACACACACACACACACACACAGTTATTCATGGTATGGTACAGGTATACATAGCCAGGCAGGTAGATTGATCTGGCTACAATGCCAGGAAAGGCATATATGACTGCACATACCTTTGCTTAATTTTTTAAAGTTCATTAATGAGTAAATTAAAAGCATCTATTCTTGAGTTTTATAATTTGGGATTGTAACAAAAGATATGTAACCTTTTGCATGTTCTGTTTTAAGGTAAAAATGCATATTAAATCAGTTACTGATTTTGAATGGCTGAAACAAAGTAGATTTTATTTCAAGGAAGATTTGGATCAAACTGTCGTATCTATTACAGATGTAGATTTTATTTACCAAAATGAATTTCTGGGATGCACTGATCGTCTTGTTATTACTCCATTAACAGATAGGTGAGAAAACCAGTTTTGTTATTCTATCTTGCAATTAAATGCCATGTTAAAATAGTGTTACAGTACATTTGAAATATTAACAAAAACATATTTCTACCTTGTTCAGTCTACCAATAAAATAACCGTTGCTGTTACTTACATATGCACATTAAATTTGGATGAAGGAGAAAAAAACTGAAGCAAGCTTGAATGTGGAGTATGAGCAATTAAATAATGAATTTTATATTAGAAGATGGAAAATATTTCAGGAACTATAAAAGAAGTCATTTGAATTGCAAAGGAGAAAGAAGCCTAAATTAGTCTCCTGGTACTTCAAATGTGAAAATTGATAGCTAGGATGAGATTCCTTGGTCAGGTCTGAATAATCAGGAAATGGAAGAAACATTCATAATTCCTTATGCTCGATGCCACTAAACCTCTAGTAGGCCTTTTTAATTTTTGTATATTTCATAATACTCAGTTCAACATGACCATGCACAAAAACCACTCAATAAATGCAGAGTCCAGTTGATTTGGGTCCATAGAAAAGTTAATTCTGCCATTACTTTAAATAGCATTGTCACTAGGCAAAACATAGACTTGGTCAAATCACATATTTAGCCTCCTTTTTATTTATCCGGATGTCCAGAATCTAATAGCTTACTTGTCAATGTTCTTTTTCTTACATTGGTATTTACATAAAAATCTTCACATTTCATTAAGTTTTACCAGGTTATTTTTTTAACCTTTTTGGTCTTTATTTCTTTAACACTCATGAGGGGAAAAAAATCCAATGATGAAGATGACAATGAGAAGAGAGAAGTACACGCAGCATAGATTCTGCCTCACTGGTGATGAGTTTTACCAGTTTTTTTAATTATAATTTAGCATTTTTTGATAAATTTTAATTGTGGTCAAAGTGGATTACAAATATTTCACAGTAATATTTAAGACACATAGTAACAATGAATGAGCGGCATTCCCACCACCAGTGTGGTCCTCCCTCCACCCCTGTTCCCAGGATGCATCCTATATCTCCCTCCTTTGCCCCCCCCCCCCCCGCAATGCTAGTGTAACTGTTCCACACTTGTACAGCTTGTTGTAGATTGGGTATAGATCTTGTTGTCGTTGACTTTGGGTTTGGTGTTCAAGTCTGATTGTTTTTAATTTCCATTAATATTGTTCACACGACTGACTGGTCTTGGTACCATCCATTTTTCCTCCTCAAATTATGAGGGTGAACAATATGATTCCAATAATGTGATTCTGTTGAAATATAAGAAAATATAAGGGAGAAGAAAAGAAAAAAACAAGAACAAAAACAAAAAACAAAACAAAGAAACTAGGAGGTGTCTATCTAGGTGTTATGAGTATCCATTTAGAGGAAGAAAGATAAAAAAGAACAAGGTAACAAAATAAAAGAAGAGCAAAAACAAAAATAAAAAACAATAGGCATTAATATTAAAAGTACCAAAAGAACAAGAAAAGAACAAACCAAAAACCCAAACCATCAACTACGAGGAAACAAACAACAAAAACAAAACTAAACAAACAAAAATCCCATTAAAAAATCAGAAACAAAAACAAAAAGAAGGCACTATAAAAATAAAAAACAGTTTAAAAAAAACTCAAGCCAGCAACTACATAAAAAGGTTCCTCTTCCTCCTCCTTCTCTTCCTCCTCCTCCTCCTCCTCCTCCTCCCTCCTCCTCCTCCTCCTTCCTCCTCCTCCTCTTCTTCTTCCTCCTCCTCTTCTCTTCTTCTTCTTCTCTTCTTCTCTTCTTCCTTCTTCTCTTCTTCCTCCTCCTCCTCCTTCCTCCTCCTCCTTCTTCCTCCTCCTCCTCTTCTTCTTCTTCCTTCTCTTCTTCTCTTCTTCCTTCTTCTTCCTCCTCCTCCTCCTCCTCCTCCTCCTCCTTCTTCTTCTTCTTCTTCTTCTTCTTCTTCTTCTCCTCCTCCTCCTCCTCCTCCTTCTCCTCCTCCTCCTTCTCCTCCTTCTCCTCCTTCCTCCTCCTCCTCTTTCCTCCTTCTTCCTCCTCCTCCTCCTTCGTCTTCACCCCTTCACTTCCTCCTTCTTCCTTCTTCCTCCTTCCTCCTCCTTCTTCTCATTCTTTTTCCTCCTTCTTCTTCCTCCTTCCTCCTCCTTCTTTTTCTCCCCTTCACCTCTTCCTCCTTCTTCCTCCTTCCTCCTCCTCCTTCTCCCCTTCACCTCCTCCTCCTTCTTCCCCCTTCTTCTTCCTTCTTCTCCTCTTCCTTCTCTTTCTCCTCCCTCACCTTCTCCTCCTTAACTTTCTCCTCCTTCAGTTTCTCCTCCTCCTTCACTTTCTCCTCCTTCTCCTCTTCCTCCTCCTCCTCCTCCCCCCTCCCCCCTCCCCTCCTCCTCCTCCTCCTCCTTCTTCTTTTTCTTCTTCTTTCTTCTTCTTCTTCTGGCACAGTAAATATTGGGGAAATTAGAATGGGAATTCCCTTGGCCTAAGAGATACTGGGTTTCTCTGTCCTTGAAGCATATTGCCATGGGAACAACTACAGGCTCCATACACGCTCATTTTCACACCCTAAGGCCTTTTATGGTGCTAGGAAACTTACCACTCAGTTGTGGATAATGACATATATGCCACTGTAGCTAGAGATCTTGTTATTTGCATAGGTCATAGGACAAAGGCTAGGAGAGAGTTTTCCTTTACGGTTCTAGAAGTTTACCAGGTTTTTTTTGTTTGTTTGTTTGTGTTTGGGCCACACCCGGCGGTGCTCAGGGGTTACTCCTGGCTGTCTGCTCAGAAATAGCTCCTGGCAGGCACAGGGGACCATATGGGACACCGGGATTCAAACCAACCAAGTTTACCAGGTTTTTAAAAATAGTTTTTAAAACTAGGTTTTGGACAAATGCAACAGAAGCTGGATCATGGACACAAGAAGACTCATTATTATTACCACTTGTAATAATATAAATATATATATATATAAATAATATAAACATTTTATAGTAGAGCATTTAATTGTAATGATATTGACTCATATCGTCTTGCAAAATATAACTCCATAAGTTCGTCTTTTTCCACTTTTGTGATTTCACATTGACACCTTGTCTTTGCATGGAAGGTTGAGATACCAAAAGTGAGTACTTCCATGTTTAAGTGGAAAATTTTATTTTCTACTCATTTAAATTGCACTTAATTGCATTATTAGGATTTATTGGGGCATATTATATATCATATTATAATAATATAGAAAACAGCTCAGTTAATAGTGAAAGATGAAGGGGAAAGTACATACTTACATCTAAAAAAGACTAGGGAGACAGACTAGTGACAAATAGCAATGGAGGTGTTGAAATTTGTCTAGAGCTTCCCAGTTGTTCCTTCATAGGATGGAGGATCCTTTCCTCAGAACTGAGTGGCTCAAAATGTCTCCCTTGAATAGACATCAATGCTGCAAGTGCAGTCTAGAACTCAGTTGAAATCTGGCTCAGCGCAATTCCCAATGTGTTCTCTATTTCAAAGTTTTGTTATCAGGACCACCTATTCATTTTCATCAAGGCAGAGCCTCTCACACAGCCAGATATTACCTGTTTCTGCCTTTAATATATGTATTTCTATTGGTAATAAGTCACTCTGTTTCTTTCAACTTTACTTCAGTGGGGTGCATCTCATTGGCTCCCACCTTTTCATTATTCTGTCAAGAAATCAATACTTTGTTTTTCAATTCTTTTAATGATCAATTAATGCCAAACTTTTATTTTTCATTTCTTCCTGACCCCTCTGGAGCCAGTTGTTAAAACATTTGTCAGCACATATGTGGCTATATCATTTTTGAACTAAGGATGGTTCCTGACCATAGCAGAAGAAAGGCCTAAGGACTGAAGAATGTAGAAGTTTGTCCCCAAAAGCACTGCTTCTATCAAGCACTCCAGATCAGTTTGGTTGCCTGTCTCTGTCATGTGGGCTGCTTAAATAATCAGATCCACGCCACTGACATTAATTTTGCTCATGCCTTCTCCCATAATCATGATGTTTTATCCACTTACTGTTTGTAGATGCTATATCACTCTAGCACAGGCGCTGGGAATGAACATGGGAGGTGCTCCAGCAGGACCAGCTGGCACTGGCAAAACAGAAACCACAAAGGACATGGGAAGGTGTTTGGGGAAATATGTGGTTGTGTTCAACTGCTCAGATCAGATGGATTTCAGAGGCCTAGGAAGGATTTTTAAAGGCAAGTGTCAAAGAATGTTATTTTGATTGAATATTTAATTGTATTTTAATGAATTCTATATAAATATAAAGTGATATTATCCAATATAGACCAAATTATTAAAGATTAATATAAAAGACATTGTCATTTTTTAGACAAAACCAACTGGACATCATCGTATGGTCATTGCTATTTTCAAAATAGTTCATGCATTGAATGTACATTAGACAATGAAAGTGGAATAAATTTATTTTGTCTGAAACAGTGGGGATAAGATCAAGATGTCAGAGAACACATGTGAATTGCCTTTCTGCATTAACTAGTCTTTAAAAAACATTACAACAGCAGTGAATGAGAATTCCTTTCTCCCCACATCCACTTCAGCAGTGGTTGTTGTTGTTCTTTGTGATGTTTGCCAGTCCTTGTGGCTTCAGATGATATCTCATTGTTGTTTTGATTTGCATCTCCATGATTAATAGTGATGTAGAGCATTTTTGTTCAGCCTTTTTGGAAAACAATACGGATCTTCCTTAAAAAACTGGACATTGAGCTCCCATATGTTCCAGCAATACCACTCCTAGGGATATACCCTAGGACCACAAAAATACATTGCAGTATTGCCCTCTGCACTCTTTTGTTCATAGTAGATCTATTTAGTATAGTCACTCCTATGTTCATAGTAGCTCTATTTAGTATAGTCAAAATCTGGTAACAACCCATATATCTGACAACAGATGAATGACTAAAGAAACAGTGGTATATCTACACAATGGAATACTATGCAGCTATTAAAAAGTGAAGTCACAAAATTTGCCTATACATGAATGTATATGGAGACTATATGCTGAGTAAAATAAGTCAGAGTGAGAAAGATAAACACAGAATAGTCTTACTCATCTGTGGTATTTAAGAAAAATAAAAGACAGTTTAGTAATAATACCCAGAGAAATAGAGATGAAGGTCAGAAGGACCAGCCCATGATATGAAGCTTACCACAAATAGTGGTAAGTGCAGTTAGAGAAATAACTATGCTAACATCTATCATGACAATGGCAATGAGTGAGAGAAGTAGAATGCCTGTCTCCAGTACAAGCAGGGGGAGGGGGAAGAGGGAAATGGTGGACATTGGTGGCAGGAAAGTTGCACTGGTGAAGGAAGGTGTGCATTTTGTGCTGAAACACAATTATGAACATGTTTGTAACCATGTTGATTAAATACAAATGATTTAAACACACAAAATAAAAAGCATTACAACAGAGTCCTGAAAAATAGTACAGTGCGTAGGGCACTTGACTTGCATGCAACTGTTCCTGGTTGAATCCTCAACACTGTATAGGACTTCCTGAATCTTGCAAAAGTGATTCCTGAGTGTAGAGCTAAGAGTAAGCCTTAATTACTCCTAGAAAGTAACTGAAGGAGTAATCTCCCCTCAAAAATGTGTTACAACAATGGAAGACAAGAAGGGGAATCATGAGAAAATCTTGAAAGATAAGGAAAGGATGGTATCAGATCAATAGAGGAAAACGTTTAGAGAGCTGTTAGTCCCAAAATTAATTCCTAAGTGGTTTTCTCTTCTATCTACATGCTTTGGTGATTACAGACAGATTCAGACTCTAATTTAGCTAATGAGTTAATAATGAACAATTTAGTTAATAAAATTTAGATATTTTAATAATTGTTATCGTGACCAACATGAATTACAAGTCTTTCACAGTAATATTTAAGGCACATAGTGACATTGAATCAAGGGTATTCCCACCATTAGTGTTGTCCTCCCTCCACCCCTGTTCCCAGCATTCCTCTCCTTTGCCCCCCAGACTGCTAGTATAGCTGGTCCCCTCTGTGTATAGCTTGTTACAGATTGGGTATCGATTCTGTTGTCATTAACAACATTCTTTATTTCTACTCAATGTTCATACGACTGTTTAATTCTGGTACCATTCATAAAATTTAGATTTTAATTTTAGTTACTAAGATGACTCCCAAACATATCACTACCTTAAACTTCTTGAAACTTCAGATTCACATATATGACTGCCTTCCTTGATGTTTCCACTTGATAATAAACCCAGATTCAGTATGTCCAAAACAACCTCCTTTGTACCCACTCCTTCCTTAGCCTTCTGCATCTCCCTAAATAGCCAGTTCATTCTTCTCAATGCTAGAGCAAGTATTTCCTTTCTTCATGATCTCATACTTGTATCTAGGCTTGTTGTTATTGTTGTTGAATTTCCTTTATCGCTTTGTCCCCTCATACTTGTATCTGGACTTTCAACAAACACTGTTAGTTCTTTCTAAGTTCAAGATGCATACCAAATCTTATCACAACTTATCATCCCCACTGTCCTCAACCTAGTTGAGGTTAGCCATCATGCTTTACCTGTACTGTTCCAAAAAGTTTCCTAATTGAACTCCATATCTTCCCCTTTTCCTGTTGTCTCAGACTACCATAGTGCATGTAGTAAGTACTACTACATATAAAGTAATGCACTCATAGGATACTATTTTCAGTCCTGCCAATGGACAAAACTGGAAAAGTTTGATAGAATTGCATGTGATAAAAATAAGTTATAATTTATAAGACTTAAATATGTATATATCATTAAAGTTGCTTCAGTTGAGGCTAGAGAGATAGTATAGAGGGTGGGGTGCTTGCCTTGCATGTGGATAACCTGGGTTCAATTCTTGGCACCCCATATGGTACCTTGAGTCCCATCAGAGTCTCATACCCTTGAGCATGTAGCCAAGAGTAATCCCTGAACACTGTTGGGTGTGACCCAGAAACTAAAAATAAAAAAAATATAAAGTTGTCTCAGAGCCATGATTTATTGTTGGTGGTAAATGTAAAGAAGCCCATATTATTTAATGCAGAATTTTCCATGTTACATACATATTGCAAAAAGATAGGAGTGAGACTGACACATTTATCTAGCAAATTATTAGGAATAACCCAAATACCATTTGAAAGTAGAATGCATTTTTAAACTGTTATTTTTGTGCAATGGAATACTGCATAATACAGCATTTAAAATAGTGAATTCAGTCTCCATGTAGAAGCATAAATAAATCTCAGAGAAATAAATACTGAGAATAATAATGAGCAAATAAATTTCAGAGAAATATGTACAGTATTTTATAGATAGCTCACTAGATAGCTGTAAATAGATACACACATATGAATTTTGAACAAGCAAATTAATATTGTTTGTGAGCTTATGCATAAGAACAATAGTTTAAAAGCATGTGTAGGTACCACTGACATCAAATGTAAGGACTGAGGTTACCTCAGGAGATGGAGAAAGTATAGATCCAAGATTGGCATACATGGAACCTGAATTGTTTTTGATATCTTATTCTTTGGGATGAAAGGTAAAGCAGATTGATAAGATTTATTGGGTGTGTACATGCATATTCATGATATTAGTTCTTGTTATTTCTGTTCTGGGAAACAGTTTTGAGCCCTTAGAGTCTTGTTCTAACTAACAAGCAAGGGTTGTTCTGCGAATCACTCCCAGGTGAGGGCTGGTCTGGTCAAGAAAAGCAGACTAGAGCTTAAGGCAACTGTAGAATGCCAAAAACATGGCAAGATGGCTTAACAAAAAAGAATGAAAAGGAGCTCTTCAGAATTTTTTTCTACACAAAAGCTATAACACAACTCTGAAAAGGTGAGGTCAATGTCAGACAGAGCTTGTATCTGAGAGAAAAGTACCATACATTTCTACAGAGGGAAGCTTCTGCCTCCAGCCTTGCCCCAAACTGTAGAGACAGACTGGTTTCTGCAAATGGATATGTGCACATATGAGTAAGGAAATATGCAGAGACCTTAAAGATTATTAATTTTTTTCAACAAATCAGAGAGGCAATCAAAGTGGCAAAGAGAGGCCATTAAATGGATGAGAAAGCAGAAAACTAAAAAATAAACAAGAAGCTTCAGAGAGATTCAAGGATGTGTAACATAAAATAGGAACATGCTGCTCTGAAAAAATAATTGGGAATTAAAGATAAATTTAAAATGATCTTGTTATATCTAGCCAAGATGATAAAGGGCAAAAAAAAATTAAAGTATATAGAAATTTCAACACCCATAAATATCAATTCCCAAGAGAAAAGATAAACTTGAAGGGGAAAAGAAAAAAAAAGAGAGAAGAGCATCTTGTACAGCTAAAACAGCTGCAGATTTTTATCTGTAGAGATTAGACAGGAGCAACTTTCATGCTATTCAAACCTTTCATTGTGCTGGGATTTGAAAGGAAAAAATAAAAGTTCCTTTGGCTAGTCTTTGACTCATTCAGCTTCTTGACATTTTTTTCTTATTGCAACAAAAAAAAGAACAGAATGATCTGACCCAGACAGAACATCCCTTATTTGTCAGGTTCCCAAATATTACAGCTGCTTCCACAGTCCTCCCGGGAAGTAGCATTTCCAAACTGAACTGAATTTTATCATCTTTCTGTGTCCCTGGGTGTGAGTACGTGCCTGAAATTTCTTGGTGGCAGTGCTCTGCTTTTTTATGGATTTGGTGGTGATTTACAAATAATTAAAGCTATATCACTGGAATTAGATGTCTTTAGAAGTAGTCAGAAATGAAGCTTTTCACACTTGTGTTTTAATGTAGAATTGTTTGGGGAAACATTCTGGGGAAATGATTGCTTTTAAAAAGGGGTGTGCTAAAGTGACATTTTTCAAATGAACTCTTTCTCATACCAGGTCTTGCACAGTCAGGTTCTTGGGGCTGTTTTGATGAATTTAACAGAATCGAATTGCCTGTATTATCAGTCGCAGCCCAACAAATTTATATCGTTTTGACAGCAAGAAAGGAGAGGAAAAAACAGTTCATTTTTTCTGATGGTGATTGTGTTGATTTAAATCCAGAATTTGGAATCTTTTTAACAATGGTAAGGACATAAGTTTTAAATATAATTTGACTGGTTTGTTATGAATTTAAACAAAAGGAATATAACAGTGGGTAAATGACTGTACAGGAGTTATCAGCTATTTTTAAGTTTTCATTTATTTTCCTTTCTTCTTTCCTTTCTCCCTCCCTCCCTTCCTTCCCTCCTTCCCTCCTTTCTTTCTTTCTTTCTTTCTTTCTTTCTTTCTTTCTTTCTTTCTTTCTTTCTTTCTTTCTTTCTTTCTTTCTTTCTTTCTTTCTTTCTTTCTTTCTTTCTTTCTTTCCTTTCTTTCTTCTTTCTTTCTTTCTTTCTTCTCTTTCTTTTCTTTCTTTCTTTCTTTCTTTCTTTCTTTCTTTCCTTCCTTCCTTTCTTCCTTCCTTCCTTCCTTCCTTCCTTCCTTCCTTCCTTCCTTCCTTCCTCCTTCCTTCCTCCTTCCTTCCCTTCCTTCCTTCTTCTTTCTTTCTTCTCTTTCTTTCTTTCTTCTTTCTTTTTCTTTTTCTTTCTTTCTTTCTTTCTCTTTCTTTCTTTTCTTCCTCTCTTTCTTTTCTTTCTTCCTCTCTTTCTTTCTCTCTCTTTCCCTTCCTCCTTCCCTCCTTCTTCCCTTCCTTCCCTCCTTCCTTCTTCCCTTCCTTCCCTCCTTCCTTCCTTCCTTCCTTCCTTCTTCCTTCCTTCCTTCCTTTCCATTCCTTCCTTCCTTCCTTCCTTCCTTCCTTCCTTCCTTCCTTCCTTTCCTTCCTTCCTTCCTTCCTCCTTCCTTCCTTCCTTCCTTCCTTCCTTCCTTCCTTCCTTCCTTCCTTCCTTCCTTCCTTCCTTCCTTCCTTCCTTCCTTCCTTCTCTTTCTTGTGTTTGAATCACACCCAGCAATGCTCAGGGCTTACTCCTGGCTCTGCTCTCAGAAATGACCCCTGGTGTGTTCAGGAAACCATTTGGGATGCCAAGGATTGAACGTGGGTAGTTTGCAAAGCAGGATCCCTACCCAATGTGCAATTGCTCTGGCCCTTAATTAAATATTTTTAAGTAGTAAAACTAGTTATTTGTTAATAATAATAATAGCTTTCGACAGTGAGCACTTATGTACAAAGTTTATTATATCTAACTGTAATAAAAATACCATCTCTAAATTCTTAGCATTTTAAAAATGGTTTAAAAATAAAGTTACTTCTTTATTCCACATGACCAAGAGTAACCCCTGAGTACTGCTGGGTAGAGTACACACACACACACACACACACACACACACACACACACCCAAACATAACTAATTAATGTGGGTTTATTCTGACACTTAATAATGGCTTAGATAAGTAATTTAAAATTTACAAATCCAGGGACAGGAAGATAGCTCAAAGGGCTGGAGATATGCTTTATAAGCAGACCATGAGTACCTGCAGAGTGGATAGTAGCTCTAAGCACCATTGGGTGAAGTGCCAAATTAAATTAAAACAAACAAAAATATACAAATAGAAGTGCAACAAAATTTTAATTTTGTTACAACCAATGAATTGAATCAATTCTCTTCCATAGTAATATTTTACCCATGCGACCATTTTCATATCATGGTGTAGAACTGAATCCCCCTGGTTCACGACAGCTTGGAAAATAAAGCATTTAATTTTGGTTATGCACCATATTCAACTAGAATTCTTTAATTAAAGAAGGAGAAATATGTTGAGAGACAATAAGCAATTTCCAAGAATTTCCACCCCCTAGCAAGTCATCTGCCCAGAAATGGTTAGGGACTCAAGTTTTCTTAAATACTTTCCCAAATAACTTTCCCCTCTTCACCTTACTTGCCTTTGTACTCTAGTATTTTCCTTGGGACTCTCTTTTCAACCTGTAACTACATACAAGCTTCTGTTTTTGTTCACATTTCTGCTTTTTTTATTATCATATTTTGTCAAATCCCTATATTCTAACTATAAAGAATAATTGAATAAAAGAAAAAAATTACTTATGTTTACCAATCATTGTGAAATCCTTAATTTTCTTCTTTTAATTTTTTATTCAAATATTGTATTTACAAAGTTGTTCATAGTACAAGTTGTTCCAACATCAATATCACCAATAACCTCAATATCAGTGTGACCTTTCTTCCACCAATGTCCCAGTTTCCCAGCCACTCCCTAATCTTGACTTCTTAGCTGGCACAAACAAATTTACTTCATGTTGCTTGCTACAACAAAATAGCAAATGAAATTATTATAAAATAGATCAACAAAAGTCAATTAATGATAATTGTTATATCTCACAATGGTGTTGCTTTAGACATTGTCAGAGAATTTACTGAGCTGTTTGGCTGCTGGTTAAGATTTTCATGTTATTGTTTCTCACTCATTGATCTTGATAGGTTTCTGTGCTACTTTCCCATCAAAGGTGTTATGCTCTACTGGGCTATGAAATTTGGAGGTGTGTGGCCACCTTCAAATGTGGCTACATGCTTCAGGAGCTTATTGAATTGGGCCTTTTGTATACTGGAAGATATGATGTGGGGCAGCTGTTGAGCCTCTGAAAGGGAGGGGAATCTGACCACCCGATTTCAAGAAGGTTTCCGTTTTTTCAGCTATCTGAAACAATTTGGTAGCGTGGATGCTTTTCCCTTAATTTCCTTCTTTAGCTCAGATATTTTAGATAATAATTCTAGTATTCATTTTATTTTAATTTTTTTTCAATTTTCTTAGTCAACTAGATAAAGACACTTCATTCTTGTTTCAGAGAGTTGCATATGCACATGACTTTATTAGTATCATGAAAATGGAAACATATCAAAAGAGTGGTATGCCATTAAAATATGGTCAAGGGTACTTGCTTCGGCAGCACATATACTAAAATTGGAACGATACAAAGAAGATTAGCATGGCCTCTTTGCAAGGATGACACGCAAATTCGTGAAGCATTCCATATTTAAAAAAATATATATATATATATATATATATATATATATATATATGGTCAAGGACTTGGGGGAGGCAGAGAGATGGCTCAAAGGGCTGGAGCACATGCTCTGAAGCTTCATGTGCTTTTCAGGTTTGCTCCCTATTTCTGCATAACATTCTTAGCATGCTGGGAATGGTATCCCTCTGAATAAATAAATATCTTGATCCAATACAAAAGAGAGCTGTTTAATTAATCTATTCTTTTTAAATGTCACTTTCAATTCTGAACTAGGGCTTTGAAATACACTAATATTCAATGAATAAGAAAATCCTATCAAGAATTAAATTTAAAATACTTTAACTTTTAGAACCCTGGATATGCAGGACGACAGGAACTACCAGAAAATTTAAAAATTCTGTTTAGAACTGTTGCAATGATGGTTCCAGATAGACAGGTATGTGCTCAGATTAAAAAACATACTACTGTATTCTTAATATGTTTGTCACTAGAGTTATTTAAAAAAGTCTCACTATTAATTTTCAGATCATCATGCGAGTTAAACTGGCAAGTTGTGGTTTTCTTGAAAATGTAATCTTGGCTCAAAAATTTTATGTTCTTTACAAACTCTGTGAAGAACAACTTACTAAGCAGGTAACTTGTTTATCTATTATTATTTTTCACAATATATTTGAGGAGGAGGTGGAGAAGGAAGAGGAAGAGAGCTCACTGACTTTTTTTTTAAACAACAATGAACTTGGCCAATTAGATTTGATCCATTATGTATTTTAAAGATGCTTTTATGTGGAATAATTAAGGAGAAGTTGTTGGAAAGAAGTATTCAGGAAGAACATTTCTCCTTTAAGTAGTCTCAGGGAGATCCTGTGTACTTTTTTTCTGCTTCTTTCAATTTTAACATATTTAACAGATTTTATAGCTATATTACAAAAATAAAACCAGAAAACCAACATTGGTATAATTGACAGATTTATTAATATTTCTTTAATTGTATTTAAATTACTGTGCGTTCTTTGCATTTTTATGTAATTAAGATGCATGTATAGATTTGTGTAGCTCCTTGCTCAAGAAACAAACAGTTCTAGTTTCTCAAACCTCTCTCACCTCATTATACCTAAGATAAACACACCCACTTTTTTTTGATTTACTAATATTTTCTTCAGTTCTATAATTTTATTTCAAGAATTTTATTTACTGCCTCCACTGGAAAACTCAGCGGTCCCCACCTATGTCCTCAATCTTGCTGACAGAGAAAAGAAGGCCCAGCTCCACAACTAATCTTCCAACGAACATGATACTTCTGAATCTTCCAAGTAGATTGGTCCTGACTGACAGCTTTGAGTGGGGGTGGGCAGAATTCCCTTTTTGCCTGAAGGCATAGCCCACAGTCATACCCACCACCCTCCTACATAAAAACAGCTGGGCTCACTCAACTGGGCCTCATCAAACTGCCAAGCCACCAAATCATTCCAGTTCCTATACGTCCTGAATTTCAAGACAGAATATTCGGCCATGTGACACTTCCAAATTTTACAGTACTGTCATCCCAATAGATTCAGAGCAAATCTGGTGGCAAAGTTTAAAAGAAATCACCAAACTCATTGAGCCTAAACAATGACACAGAGGCTCAACTGGCACTAACTAGCTCAGTGAATCCTCAGACAATGACTTTAGTAACTCCATTGAGAGATAAAACAATGGTTACAAATACTCTTATTGATCTCAGTTTTGATAATTCCATTTGCCATTGTGTTGTACCAAATAATATGGAGTAAATTTGTTTATACCTGCAAGGGAGCATTCTGAGGTGGTGGGTGGGAAACTGGGACATTGGTAAAGAATGGTCACATCGGTGGTGGTATTGGTGTTTGAACATTTAATGCCTGAAACAACTGTATTATTGAATAACTTGGTAAATCTTGGTGTTATAATAAAAATTTTGTAAAGAATCTTATGTAAGTGGAATCACAAAGTATATCACCTTTTGGGTGTACATTTTAAATTTGCTATACTATATTTTTAAATAACTGGATGTTTAAAGAATACACATACTCATCAGCTTGTTCTTTGCAATGCAGTACAAATATTTTTAACCAGAGAAGTAGATTCCTATTTTTAAAATTTTGAACTAATAAAACTTTGTGGTTTAGTTATCTCCAACACAATAGTATGCAAAGAATATATGATAGTTTGCATCTATCAAAATTCGGGGCTGGAGAGATAGCATGGAGGTAAGGCATTTGTTTTGCATATAGAAAGATGGTGGTTTGAATTCCGGCATCCCATATGATCCCCCGAGCCTGCCATGAGTGATTTCTGAGCATAGAGCCAGGAAATAACCCCTGAGCACTACTGGGTGTGAACCAAAAACAAAAAACAAACAAAAAATTTTAATTATTGTATATTTATATAGAACTATTGTATATGCATATTTAAGATGTGTCCACTTTATTTCATATAATTTGCATCAAAAGTAAAAGTCACCCTTTAAAATATAAAATGCCCTACTGTGTATAACAGAATAACTTTATTATGTATGTAGTGAAGCTACAGAGTTTTTCAATTAAATAATATTTTTCTCCATTTTAATCTTAGGTTCATTATGACTTTGGACTGAGAAATATTCTATCTGTATTGAGGACACTTGGAGCTCAAAAACGAGCCAGACCAGAAGACAGTGAATTAAGCACTGTTATGAGAGGACTAAGAGATATGAACCTTTCTAAATTGGTATCTTTCTTCTTTAAACTCATCTGTCTTTCAAGATTTTGACCTGGTTTAATTCTACTCACCTAACAAAAGGGAGCTGATTCATTTTAGCTGTGACCATGAATGATTTTAGGAATAATGGGTAAAAAGCTGCCATTGTTCTTCCAGGAGGTGGTAAAACCCCATGGCCTTATATGCTCAGCATGGGAAAGACATGGATCTTCTCTATATTTTTATAAAATAAATTTCCTCCAAGGGCTTCAGCTTCCAAATTTTGGTCCAGATCTCATCCATTTTTTCATATATAACACAAATTATAAGCAGGGAAATATGCATTCATGAGCAACTGCAAGAACATTTTCTTCTTTCCAGATAAGACTAGCTTATTTCAACTGTCTCCCTTAGAGCATCACCTTCATTTATTTCCCCCCAAAATGCACTAAAAATTACTATAGACATTGCTGACACCATGATTTGAGATGCTTTTGAACTAGCCAAGAGATGAAACCATGGATATATTTATTAATGGACTTTGCTATGCTCCATAGAGCAACATGCCTGTGACCTGGGAAGATAAGGTTGAGGAATAAAATGCTTCATCTGAAGCTCACTTTCTAGTTATAAGACCTAAAAGCATCTATGTTATAAAAGCTTTTTAGGCTATTGTCTTGTGTGAGTCTCACAGTATTTCTATGATAAGAATGTTAAATGTGCCCATTGCCATATGACATATTAGAAAATGAGTTTAGCAGGGGGTGGAGGAGGAGGGAAATATGGGGCACAATGGTGGTGGAAAGGTGGTACTGGTGAAGGGGGTGTATGTACATTTTATGAATGAAACCCAACTATGAACATGTTTGCAACCATGGTGCTTAAATAAAGATATTATTATGAAAAATATATCTAGGTACATAAGAAAAATAAAAAAGAAAGAATATGTGTTTAGAAAACACACACAATTTAGTTCCAAAGGTAAAACAAATCTTTACAAGACTTTATGGTTTTCAATCTATTAGTTCATCTAGTTCATTTTACACCCACAAGCAGGTAATGAATGATGTTATTGAAACTCTTTTAAAAAGGATTCTAGAAAATTCTCAGGAAAACTTGTACAATTAGAAGTGCTCCAGAGTTTACAAAGAAATAGTCTTAGAAAAGACCTATTTGACTCAATTCTACTACTTATAAGAAAGATGGTATGGAGCTTTGCTGGGGCCTTCCAATCAATGCTGGATGAGACAGTCACAAAGAGTTATAGTTTCCATATCATTAATATTAACAATATTATCACAATGTACATTTTCACTGGTAATATTCTTAGATATATGCCTAAGTGAGAAGCAGAATATTTGATAGAATAATATCAAACTTTGGAGCAATAGATTGTAGATGTTGAATGAAATTCTACTCCACAGTGTAGTTCCATAAATAATGTAGCTCTGTAAGGAACCAGTAGTGGTGCCCAGGAGAAAGTTCTAGAAGATACATCTACTTAACAGAGTAAATGATTATTTGGTAATGAAGTTCAATATGTAACCTTGCTAGTTGATAAATATTTGTTGACTGAATGGATACATTTTTTTCTGTGACATCCTAGGTCGATGAAGATGAACCTCTTTTCCTCAGCTTAATCAATGATCTGTTTCCAGGATTACAGTTAGATAGTAGCACTTATGTGGATTTGCAAAAAGCAGTAGAAAACCAGGTGCAGCAGGAAGGTTTAATAAACCATCCACCTTGGAATCTCAAACTTGTGCAGGTAAACAAAAGTAAATCTATGATTGGTGTAACAGTCATTGTGTGTTGTTAAAGACTCAATTTGAACTTAATGTTAGTTTTGCTTCATGTTAATCTCCAATTAAAAACAAACATATAGGGGAAATATATATATATATATATATATATATTTGTCTTAAAGAAATGCTATGGATAGACTTCATTGGAAAATAATTTGTGGAGGTCACTCTTCCTATTGTTCTTAGTCTCAAGAACAATAAGAAGAAGATAGAAGTCATTAAAACTTTTAAAGGGAAGTTCTAATGGGAAGATGGGACAGCCTTGCTGGCTGCTATGCCAATCTAGTAGTAATGCCCATACCCCACTTATTTTTGTAGCGTTCATCCAGCAACCACTTTATCAGCTGGTAAAGAAGCTTTAGCAGATATACAGGATTATGTTTCCAATAGCTTGATTTTTTTGAGTATCTCCCAGGGCTTCTGGAAAATGAAGGAGCTGAAATTGTGGAGAGAATTAAAAGTTACATTTAAAAGATAAAAATTGCTTTTTAGCTTACTATTCTTGTCAGGTTATAAGATATGACATGTAGTAAACACATATTTTAATCTTACACGGAGATAACTAAGTTTTAAGTGATTTTTTCATTCATATATTGAAAACCATTTAAATATTTCAATAGTTAAGTTTTTGAAATTAACCATAAAACATCATTTTATACGTGAAAAATTAGATATTAGTCATTTCAGTAGTTGGATATTAGAATTATTATGTTCTTTTATGGTATCAGTAACTTTACTTTTGAACAGAATATTATGGTAAGTGCTAATTACTTCTAAATTATTGGTTACAGCAGACATACAAAACTCCGTAACACAATAGTAATACATCTTAAGAGAATAACTTATTTTCTACCTCTGAACATCTATGAGGCCTTTGACTTCTTACTTTTATTAAGAAACTATATATAGACAGGATATTAGAATAGACACTTTTCAAGCTCTTCTTGAAGTGTATCTCCCTGGAATCTCGACCATTTCTACATGACTGGTCTCTGACTTCTGATGTTTTTGCTCCTATGGGTTCATATTCACCACTACTCTCAGGAGGTGGAGGCTCTTTGTCGGCAGGCACAAAAACAGAGGGCATGACATGCCTGGAATTTACTTTCTAAACTGTCTTTTTATAGACTGGAGGCAGCGGAGTGGGAAATGTAAGGCCCTTGGCTTCTAGGTGTAAAGAGATGGCTTGTTAAACCTATGTGAGTCTGTAGGACCAGGTTTTATTCTGCATAATGGCATATTTGTTCTCAATCACATTTATCTTTACTTTCCCTATCTCTGTAACACTCTCCTTCCACCCTTGTCAGTTCGTTGGAACCTTCCCTGAATAAGTCACGTGCACAGGTATTCTCATTCCAAACCTTATTTAAGGGGATTGCAAGTAAAATTATAACAAGGATCTTCACTAGGATGGTGTGCTGCTACTTTCCACCACCAGGGGCCGCTATCACTCCACTTGATGCAGAGAAAGTTTGAATGTGGTGGGGGGATGACTCCTCTAGCATCATCAAACCTCTCAAAACAGACACAGACTTTAAGGAGCAACGGCCAGAACTAAAAACGTTTAATATCCAAACTTTAATTCAGGTTCCACGTTGTAATTATTGTCATTACTTTGTCACTTATACAATTTTATCGTGTGATGCTCATTTGCCATCTCCGTTTAGCAAAACCAATTTTTTCACCTCCGGTTTTCTCTTTTAACTAGAAAAATAGTGATTTTAACGAACATCTTATTGAGAGTTTTAAATTTTAATGGCAGAGATAGAGCCAAAGTACTGGAGTGCATGCATTAAGGCTCTGGGTTCATCCTGTTGGCTCCCAACAGTGCTGGCAAAACCCTTTCCCATACTCAAAAGAAAGTTCTAAAGTTTTCACCCATGGTGTCTATGTATGTCTATGAATGTCAGATTCGTACTACCCATTTCAGTTTGTTCAGGAAACATTTGTTCATGTTTCTCTGTGTAGTTATATGAGACATCACTGGTGCGTCATGGCTTGATGACTCTTGGGCCCAGTGGATCTGGGAAGACAACAGTTATAACAATCCTGATGAAGGCGTTAACAGAATGTGGAAGGCCTCATCGAGAAATGCGAATGAATCCGAAAGCCATTACGGCTCCACAGATGTTTGGCAGACTGGACACTGCCACCAATGATTGGACAGATGGGATATTCTCTACCCTGTGGAGAAAGACTTTAAAAACTAAAAAAGGTTCGTGGTGCTCGATTTCTTTCCCTGCTAGATTCTAAATAACCAGATGATTTGTTGAACTTTCTGCTTTCATTTTTTGCTGGTGTAAAGTGATAAGTGTTTGCTAATTACTTGCAGGTGAAAACGTGTTCCTCATATTAGATGGTCCCGTCGATGCCATTTGGATTGAAAACCTAAATTCTGTGTTGGACGACAATAAAACTCTTACACTAGCTAATGGAGATCGAATCCCCATGGCCCCCACTTGCAAGCTCCTGTTTGAAGTGCACAATATCGAGAATGCTTCTCCTGCCACCGTGTCCAGGATGGGCATGGTCTACATTAGCAGCTCCGCTCTCAGTTGGAGGCCCATCATGCAGGTGGGAAGGAGAGAGGGCAGGAGTTTGCTCTGACGCTTGCTTGCCCTGGTTCACTTTCTCACCAGAGAACACGTTGCTTTTGCTCTGTTTTTGCTGCAGGCCTGGCTAAAGAAGCGCACTGCACAGGAAGCTACCGTCTTCCAAGGTCTGTATGATAGTGTATTTGAGGACGCCTATACGTTTATGAAACTAAACCTTCACCCAAAAATGCAGCTCCTAGAGTGCAATTATATTATGCAAGTAAGTTTGGGAATTAGAACCTAGGTCAGCCATATGCAAGATAAGCACCCTATCAATTGCTCTATCACTCCAGTCCCAATACTGTATTTTGAGGAGGCACACTGCGTATGTGGGACTTACTCTTCACTCTGTGCTCAGGGATTTTTTCCTGGGATTGTTCAAGGGATCATTTGTAGTACTGGGGAATCAAACCTGGGTTGGTCAGATGCAAGGCAAGTACCTTACACCTATACTATCTCTCCGACCCTATTTTAAGTCCCCTTTTTAAATAATGAAAAGTGCTCTTTAAAAATAGAAATATTTTTATGATGTCACTGTGAGGGATGAGAAGTTTGATACCAATGAAATATCTCATTCATGTTCCTTAACTACATTTACTTTTTCACTTCTCATGTGGAGATATTGTCAGGAAAAAAGAATCAATCTTTTCCATTGCCAGTTTTAGTGACCTCCCCTGAAAATGTTTTGAATAATGCAAGGGGGCAAAATAAAAATACAAAAATATAGTTTTACAGAGAATAATGGAAAGGAGTTTGTGGCAATTAGGGAAACTTGGGTGACAGTCTTTGCTTTTCTCATTTTTTTCTACTTATCAGAGAGGGAAGCCTTGTAAATTTTTGTTGTTATTGTTTTGTTTGGGGGCCACACCCAGCAGCAATCAGGTACTCCTGGCTCTGCACTCAGAAATTACTCCTGGAAGGCTGGCAGGCTCTGGGGGCCATATGGGATGCTGGGAATGGAAGCAAATGCCCAACCCCCTGTACTATTATACAGGCACCTTTAAAAGAGTCTGAGTAGCTTTTAGCATTTCCCCATCACCTTTAGTTTTCTTATTAGCCTTTGGGGAAAGAAAATTACCATAACTAATCATAGATTTTTAAGGATTCTCCTAATTCTGGTCTCTAGGTAATTTTCATTATCCATTCAATGTTTTTATTCTCAATTATTTCAATGCAAGGGAATTAGTTGATAAAATTAGGTAGGTTGGAAATAATACTGAAGACAAAAAGCAATGAATTATTTAGCAATTACTTAAAGGTCCAAGTGAAAATCTTATTTTGAGGTAATTTTGTTTTAACATATTGGGATAGATCACCTTAGTTAGATTTAGGCTTGAATCAAAATAGTTCTTTCTGGCAGGTGACTGTGGTATGGGGTTAGAGATGAAATTGATGATGCAGGGAAACGCAGTTTCTTAAAGGGCCAGGACTTTACAAGACTTTACACTCCTTTGTACTGGAAGGACAGCTAGACACAATGTATGCCTTAAGAAGTGTGACTGTGGGGCCGGGCGGTGGTGCTAAAGGTAAGGTGCCTGCCTTGCCTGCGCTAGCCTTGGACGAACCGCGGTTCGATCCCCCGGTGTCCCATATGGTCCCCCAAGCCAGGAGCAACTTCTGAGCACATAGCCAGGAGTAACCCCTGAGCGTTACCGGGTGTGGCCCAAAAACCAAAAAAAAAAAGAAGTGTGACTGTGCTTCAGTAAAACTTTAATTGCCAAATAGTTGGCTGTTACCTAAGGTCACAGTTTTCTGAGCTCCAATGACAGCTAAAATGAAATATATTTTTAAATCTAAAATCTGAGAGTAACTAAGCTTTAAAACCAGAAATTACCTTAACAAATGTCTAGTTAAGGTATCTTTTTTTTCAGATTAGGAAACAGACTTCAAGATGTTACTGTATGGATGTGGGGATGATAAACTCTGCTTACAGATCCCTCATTTTTTATCCTTTGTGTTGAACCTGCAGCTAAAGTTTTGTTAGCTATATTATAGAACTTAGAAAGTGCTAAATGTGCTGATAAATGTGTTTTCTTCTCTCTTCTTCAGCTTTTAAAAATTTATCATAACCGTCTAAAATATAGAACTATACTCTATTGTTTTTAACTATTTTCAGTCTCTCAATCTTCTGGAAGGTTTAATTCCCTCCAAAGAAGAAGGAGGTGTTTCCTGTGTTGAACATCTTCATAAGTTATTTGTATTTGGCCTAATGTGGAGTTTAGGAGCACTTCTGGAATTAGACAGTAGAGAAAAGCTTGAAGTCTTCCTGCGAACTCATCAAAGCCATCTATGCTTACCAGAAATACAAAAAGACTCTAATGAAACCATGTATGAGTTTTTTGTCACTGATTATGGTAAGCATAAGTGACACACCTGAAATGAAAGGATGTTTTATAAAATGAGAAAAACATAATCTTATGAACTCCCTCATTGGGGAATATGAAGATAATTATTATTATATACTGGACATACAATTTTTGATGAGCCTATTGGTAATATAATAGAAATTAACATATTGGTTTTTGCCAGGAATGAGTGAGGGGCCTGATTATCTCCTGTTGGAATGACTTTACTTAAAAGTGAAATCTGTCATTAATGTTAGCCATACCTTTACACTATATAATTTCTAACACTTAAAGAAATGCACAGAATGAACAGATTTTTCTTGATGTAAAACATAGTAATGATCAGTTTAACAACTGATGGAATGTCAAAATAGTGAAAGATGCGAGCAGATGAATTCCATCTGGATGAGAAACACATTCCTTATTGTTGACTTTCAGTCTCACTATATTCAAGCCTATTTCATTGATCTGAGGGTCTGCCTTTATTCCAACACCATGCTGTTTTAATTACTTCAGCTTTGTAGTACAGTTTGGAATTGGTAAAAGGGATGCCTCTCATTTTTTTTACCCCAAAGATTTCTTTAGCTATTAATGGAGGTATATTATTCCTAAGGATATATTAAACACTTCAGGAATGTTTGACCTATCATAGTTTTTGTACCATAAGACACAGTTTTTCCCCTAAAAGATGCATCTTATGGAGTGAATGCCACCTGGAGCTGAAGTTTGAGTGCAGGGGAGGAGAGCATCTAAAAACTATGTGTGTCTTATTATGGTCACATGTGTTCTTACAGAGTGAAAAATATGGTATTTGTTTGAAGAATGTCATGAATATCCTTATAAAGATTACAATAAGTGTTTTCTAAATAGCTCTTCTTTTTGTTTTATTTGTTTTGGGGGGCAACACCCAGCAACACTCAGGATTACTCAGGGTTTGGAACTTAGAAATTGCTCCTGGCTTGGGGGGGACCATATGGGATACCAGGGATCGAACCCAGGTTTGTCCTGGGTCAGCCACATTCAAGGTAGACATCCTACCACTGTGCTACCACTCTGGCCCCCAAATAGCTCTTTCTCTTTCATTATTTTTATATAGAACAACTGGGGACTTTTAGTGTTAACTTTATAGCCTGCCACTTTAATATATAAAACTGTTGTTTCTAGATGCTTTATGGTAGAGTCTTTAGAGTTTTCTAAATATAGTATAGTGAGAGCATGGCTTCTTTTCTTGTCCAATTGCTATGGCAAGTACTTTTAGTACTATATTGAATAGAAATGGTGAGATTGGGCAACCATGACTTGTGCCAGATTTTAAGAGGAAAGACTTTTAGTTTTTCCACATTGAGTATTTTTACTGCAGACTTGTGGTAAATGGCTTTGATTATATAGAAGAAAGTTCCTTCAATTCCTATTGTGTTAAGAATTTTTATCATAAATGGTTGCTGGATCTTGTCAAATGCTTTCTCTGCATCTAGTGATATGATCATATGATTTTTCTATTATTTATATGATGTATTATGTTGATTGATTTGTGCATATTAAACCATCCTTGCATTCCTGGGATGAATACTACTTGGTCCTAGTGTATTATATTTTCAATGAGTTGTTGGATTCTATTGGCTAGTATTTTGTTGTGTATATCTTCATCTGTGTTCATCAAGAATATTGACCTGTAATTCTCCTTTTTGCTTTTGGTACATGGTCATGCTAGCTTCATAGAAACTGTTTGAAAGTGTTTCTGTTTTTCAATTTCCTGGAGCCTAAAAAGGATCGGCAGTAAGTCCTCTCTAATTGTTTAAACAATTTACTAGTGAATCCATCTGTTTCTGAGTTTTGTTTTGGGGAAAATTTTTGTGACCATTTCAATTTCCTTGATAGTGAGAAATCTGTTTGATTTACAAATTATCTTGGTTTAACCTTGGGAGTAGGAGTTCAAGAATTTATCCAATTTTTTCTAGGTTCTCTCTTTGTTTTTAAGCTGTTCCTTTTTTTTTTTTAAGATAATGTATTTAAGCAAGGTTCTATCATTTTGTGAAATAAAGATTCTTAAAGTAATCTGATTAGCTTTTGAATTTCTGTAATGTCTATTATGCTAACCTGCTTTATTTCTGGGTCATTTATTAAAGTTATTTCTCTTTGTGAGACTAGCTAATCTTTTATTGATTTCTGTTTTTCAAAAACCAGCTCTTGCTCTCATTGTTTTTTTTTAGATTGTGTTTTTAGGGTATCTAGTTAATTTATGTTTTAAGTTACATTATTTCCTTCCTTTTCCAGGTGATCAACATTTTTATCAATCATTTTCTGATCTCTTAAGCCGTGCAGTCAAGTTATTGATGTAGGCCCTTTATTCCTTTCTGATGAATGTTTACAAAGCTATAAACCTTCCTCTTAATACTGCTTTTGCTGTGTCCCACAGATTCTGATATGCCATGAACTTATTCTTGTGTTTTTTTTTCTAGGAAATCTGATTTCCCTTCTGACCATTGGTTGTTCAGTAGCAAACTGTTTAATTTCCACTCGTGTTAGAGTTATTACTCATTTTCTGTTTGAAATTTGCTTCTTTTTTCAATGCATAATGGTCTGAGAAGATAGTTCATGAAATTTCTATCATCTTGGTGTTTGTGGAGATAATGTTTTTGGTCCAGCATGTGTTCTGTCTTAGAGAATGTACCACATGCACTGGAGATGAATTTGTATTCAGCTTTTGGTGGATAAAAAGCCATATATGTTTTATATATTGCATATATATATATATATGCCCCTCTCTTCTATTTCTTCCTTCAAAGCCAGTATTTCCTTGCTGAGTTTTTGCCTGGTTGATCTACTTAGATGTGATAGAATGGTGTTAAAGTCTCCAGCTACTATTGTGTTGCTATTGATATCTTTCTTCAAGCCTTTTAGTAGTTGTTTTAAGTATTTTGCTGGTCATCATTGGGTGCCTATAATATAATTTTTTCTGATATATTTCTCTTTATTACTAATAAATGGCCTTCTATGTCTCTTGCAACTTATTGAGCCTGAGGCATATGTCATCTTATGGCCAATCCAGGCTTTTTGAGATAGTATTTTGCTTAAAGAATTGACTTTAGTGTGCGACACCAGGCCGGGAAAATCCGCGAAAGTACACCGGCCCAGTGGGGCCCGACTGTGAAAAACTGTGAGTGTGACCTGTCTATGTCTGTCTACTGTCCTCTTTCATGAAACTCTTGCGAGTGGGGCAAAAAGAGGCTCCAGAAACCTCGCTCGCCCAGACGCCATTTTCAGGGAGGGACTACAGAGCATGAAAACCGGCTAAGCTTTGCAAAAGCCAGCTCCCTGTGTGCGACACCAGGCGGGGAAAATCCGCGAAAGTACACCGACACCAGGCGGGGAAAATCCGCGAAAGTACACCGGCCCAGTGGGGCCCGACTGTGAAAAACTGTGAGTGTGACCTGTCTATGTCTGTCTACTGTCCTCTTGCATGAAACTCTTGCGAGTGGGGCAAAAAGAGGCTCCAGAAACCTCGCTCGCCCAGACGCCATTTTCAGGGAGGGACTACAGAGCATGAAAACTGGCTAAGCTTTGCAAAAGCCGGCTCCCTGTGTGTGACACCAGGCAGGGAAAATCCTCGAAAGTACACCGGCCCAGTGGGGCCCGACTGTGAAAAACTGTGAGTGTGACCTGTCTATGTCTGTCTACTGTCCTCTTGCGTGAAACTCTTGCGAGTGGCGCAAAAAGAGGCTCCAGAAACCTCGCTCGCCCAGACGCCATTTTCAGGGAGGGACTACAGAGCATGAAAACCGGCTAAGCTTTGCAAAAGCCGGCTCCCTGTGTGCGACACCAGGCCGGGAAAATCCGCGAAAGTACACTGGCCCAGTGGGGCCCGACTGTGAAAAACTGTGAGTGTGACCTGTCTATGTCTGTCTACTGTCCTCTTGCGTGAAACTCTTTGAGTGGGGCAAAAAGAGGCTCCAGAAACCTCGCTCGCCCAGACGCCATTTTCAGGGAGGGACTACAGAGCATGAAAACCAGCTAAGCTTTGCAAAAGCCGGCTCCCTGTGTGTGACACCAGGCGGGGAAAATCCGCGAAAGTACACCGGCCCAGTGGGGCCCAACTGTGAAAAACTGTGAGTGTGACCTGTCTATGTCTGTCTACTGTCCTCTTGCGTGAAACTCTTGCGAGTGGCGCAAAAAGAGGCTCCAGCGGAGCACGGCCGCTCCGCTTCGCTACGCGGCCGTGCACTCTTTCTAAGGAAAAAACACCATTGCAACAAGAAGGAAAAATTACACTAAGAACGGTGTTATATCACAGAAGCAAACATTTCGCTCTGGACTGTCTTCTCTGTTGCATGCTCAAGCCTAAGATTTGACCCAGTGTGAGGCTTCATCCACGGAGGACTCCCCTCCCTTAGAGGCAAGTCAGCCCATCCAGAAAGGGAGGAGCCAGAGGAGTGTGCTGCCTGCATCATATAGACAATGAATACCACCACAACACGTAGAAAAACCCACAATACAAGTGTGACAATGGGGAAACAACGCAGGCCAGCATCAGACATAGAAAATGAAGATGACAATTCTGAGGACCAGATAATGACCAACCAACTAATCAACCTCTCAGATAAGGACTTTAGACTAGCAACATGGAAGATGCTCAACGGACTCCAAGAAACCATGGATAGAGTGGAACAGAACACTAATAAGAACCAAGAAAATATGAAGACAGAAATCACAAAACTCTAAACTGAAATAACATGTCAACTAACAGGACTGAAAAAGTCAGTAAACTAAGTGAATGACAAAATGGATAAGCTCTGGGACAGGGTATCAGAAGCTGAGAATAGACTTGGTGCTGTGGAAGATGAGATACATAACAATACCATACAGCAGGAGAGATTGGACAAAAAACTTAAAGCAAATGATCAGACAATGGAAAAATTAGTCAAAAAATGGGAACAGATGAAAATAGAAGTCTATGATAAGATCAACAGAAACAACTTAAGAATCATTGGAGTCCCAGAGACCCAGGAAGAAAATTTCCAGGAAGAATCAATGGTCAAGAACATCATTAAAGAGAAACTTCCAGAGCTAAAGAATATATGTGATCAAATCCTGCATGCCCGAAGAGTACCAACCAAAAGAGACCCTAGAAAAACCACCCCAAGACACATCCTAGTCACAATGACAAATCCCACAGATAGAGACAGAATTCTGAAAACAGCAAGATCAAAAGGGGAAATCATGTTCAAGCAAGCTTCCCTGAGATTACAGCAGACCTGTCACCAGAAACACTAAATGCCAGAAAGCAGTGGTGGGATATTGTGACAAGACTGAATGAAATGAATGCTTCACCCAGAATACTATACCCAGCAAAACTCACTTTCCGGTTTGACGGAAGAATACATGGCTTCACAGAGAAAAAACAGCTCAGAAACTTCACAGACACAAAACCAGTCTTAAGAGAAAAACTGAAAGACCTAATCTAAGACAAGACTACCCAAAAGACACACCAAATTTTGAAATAAAGATGGCGTTAAATCCCAGGACAATTCTTTCTCTCAACGTCAATGGACTAAATGCACCAGTTAAGAGACACAGAGTGGCTAAATGGATCAAAAAACTCAATCCAACCTTCTGCTGCCTACAAGAAACGCACCTGAATAGTCAGAACAAACATAGACTCAAAATAAAAGGCTGGAGAAAAATTATCCAAGCAAACAACACCCCTAAAAAAGCTGGAGTGGCCATACTAATATCAGATAATGCAAACTTTATACTCAGGAAGGTTGTAAGGGACAAAGATGGATACATATACACAATGGAATATTATGCAGCTGTCAGGAGAGATGAAGTCATGAAATTTTCCTATACATGGATGTACACGGAATCTATTATGCTGAGTGAAATAAGTCAGAGAGAGAGAGAAAAACGCAGAATGGTCTTGCTCATCTATGGGTTTTAAGAAAAATGAAAGACACCCTTGTAATAATAATTTTCAGACACAAAAGAGAAAAGAGCTGGAAGTTCCAACTCACCACAGGAAGCTCACCACAAAGAGTGATGAGTTTAGTTAGGGAAATAACTACATTTTGAACTGTCCTAATAATGAGAATGTATGAGGAAAATGGAGAGCCTGTCTAGAGTACAGGCGGGGGTCGGGTGGGGCAAAGGGAGACTTGGGACATTGGTGATGGGAATGTTGCACTGGTGATGGGTGGTGTTCTTTACATGACTGAAACCCAAACACAATCATGCATGTAATTAAGGTGTTTAAATAAATAAAAAAAAAAGAAAAAAAAAGAATTGACTTTATTGACTTTGGGCCTGCTTTTGCTATGATTAGTCTAATGTGTTTCATGCAGGCAACAGAATACTGGATTCAATTTTTTAAATTCATTTACCTCTCTTTAACTCTTGGTGCATTTAGTCCATTGACATTGAGATAGATTATTGTCATGGAATTTTGTGCCAGCTTTTTTTTTTTTTTTTTTTTTTTTTTGTAGAAGTTTGGCTTTGTGCAAAGAGATAACTGCTGGTGGTGCTCAGATGGACTGAATATAGAGTCAGGGATCAAACTAAGGTCAGCCAAGTACAAGATCAGAACCTAACTCACTATACTAACTATGGTCTTTCAAAGAGTCACTGAGTCTTTTACAATTATAAACTTTCATGTAAATAAGGAAAGTTATTAATGAACTTTCTAATGAGTTAATAGTGTTTTCTCATCCCCAGAAGTCTTAATTTTATTCCTTTTATTATAAGATTTTATCTAAGATTGTTGTTTTGGACTCTTCTGGTATTGAATGGCATAAACCCTTATCCTGAGATCCATTCTAGGGTTTTAATTAAACAGAGAAATTGAGTTATGCTAGTTTCTTATCTTAATAAAACGATAAGACAACACACAGTGGTAAATTCAATTTATGTGTATGGTATTCAAATTATACTTCAATTGGAAGTTGAAAAAGTAAAACATCATTTAAAATAACATTATAAAATAAAATTATTAGGAATAAACTTAACAAAGTGTTATATAAAATTTGTGAAATTATGCAAAAAGAAATTGAGAAGCTTCAAACAAATGAAGAGATAAATTATATTTATATAACCATAAAATTTAATATTGCTAAGATGTTATTTCTTCCCAAATTAATCAATAAATTCAAATGCAATCACAGTGAAAAATATTGATGGCATTTTGGACTGATGTTTATTTAGAAATAAATTATAAAATTCTATAGAAAGGACTTAGAATAATTAAGTAATTTTTTCAAAAACAAAGTTGAGGTTCTCACATAAACCTCATTTATAAAGTATAGGAGTAACAGAAACTCTAGAAGTAGATCCACACATATATGGTCAGTTGATATTTGTCAAAGTTGTCAAGGTTATTCAATAGGGGAAGAGCATTATTATTGTTTTTATTTTTTGTTGGCAAAGGAATTGATTATTCCCTCAAAGTATTATCTAAGATCGTCCACAAAAATTAACTTAATAAAAAACTGGAAGGCTTACTTTGCATGTGGGAGTCCAAGGTTTCATCTCTTTTATTACACGTTGCCTGGAACACTTCCAGAAATGAGCCATAATAGCTCCTGAACTCTGTCAAATATGATCTACAATGTAAAAATTAAAAAAGAATGATCTTAAACTTAAATGTAAGAGTAAAACTATAAATTTTCTCTAAGAAGACAAAGAATGGGTATGTTATTGAATTAAACAAATATTTATTTGCATCAAAAAACTCAAACAAGAAAAATGGACAAATTGAGCTTCATAAAAATTTAAATCTACTAAGGAAATAAGAGTTTAGCCACAGAATATAAAGTAATACTTGTAATATATATCTCTAATAAAGGCTTTGTTCCAGAATGCTTAAAGAGCACTTGCATTTCTATAACTAGAACACAACTAAAAATATAACAATGAATTTAAATATATATCACCAAAAAGGAATCTGAATGGTGAAAATAAACATAAAAAGTTACAGATCATTGGTCATTAGGGACATGCAAATGAAAGCCACAGTATATTATGATAACACAGCCACTAGAATGGCTAAAATTTATGACCAATGCTAGATATTCATGAGAGTAAGTAACAACAAACTCATCTACAGTACAGAAATTATTATTACAATGACTTTGGAAACCATTTCTTAACAGCTAAGCATAGAGTTAATATATAATATACTTCTTGTGCAAGGAAATTTGAAATTGAGGTTATCTTTCAACGATAAATAATTATTTAGCTATTGTCAAATGTGGTTCCCTGTCTCTTTTCATGCATTCTGTGTACATAGTGACTTTTGGAGGGGGAGTACTATCTTGATTCATAATATAATATTTAAAAAACATTTAAAATGGCAGTAAAACTCAACAATGCAAGGAATCAATTTTAGTGGGAAAATAGGAATAGCTTTCTTCAAGGTTGCTTAATGAACAATGAATGCAAGGCATCATCGATTGTAAGGTGCATGCCTGAGATGTAAATAATTTCTTTCTGAAAATTGATAAGATGTGGCAATAATCTTATAATAATAATACCAGCCAGTAAATTAGTAGAGATTATTAATCAGTATCATGAAAACTCAATTGCACTCATTATGGAGTCATATTTGCTTTTCTTGTTTCTCCTAAATGAAAAAAATCCCATTTCCCCCCTTTATTAAGTGCATGTGGCTTATTATTAGAGAATAATCTTTCCTTGGATTTTTACCATTAAATTATTTCAATTCTGTTTCAGACCAGCTTTCTTTAGGTAAGTAACTTAGATGTTTAAAACCAGACTTTATAAAGAAGCAAAACAAACTTAGATGTCAAATGCCACATAGAGTTGATAAGCATATTTTAAGAAAAAAATTTTAATAGCTTATGTGATTGTGTTGATTATCATGGTACTTTCTTTATGTGTGTTTTGAGATAACTTTAAAAATTCTACTATTTATTTACATCATTTCTTGCTTACTGTGTAGGTGATTGGGAGCACTGGAATAAGAAAGTTCAACCATATTTTTATCCAACTGACAGTATTCCAGAATATTCATCAATTTTGGTTCCAAATGTTGACAATGTTAGAACCAATTTTTTGATAGACACCATTGCAAAGCAACATAAAGTAAGTTTGATAGTTCCATATAAGATTGAAAAAAAAAAAAAACCACATACAAGATTGAAAACTCAAATTCCAGCACAAGGTAAGAAGTTAGTGTCACTTAAGAGAAATGTGTTGTAACCCAAATATCCAAGAACAGATGACTGAATAAAGAAGCTATGGCACATATATACAATGAAATACTACTTGGCTATAAGAAAAGATGAAGTCATGCAATTTGCTGCTATGTGGATGGATCTGGAGAACATTACCTTGAGTGAATCAGTCAGAGAGAGAGGAACAGGTTCAGCCTGAACTTTTTCCTATAAAGTTCCTTTATATCAGGACAAAATATCAGGAGAACTGGCCTTCTAGAAAACCTACCCTGGGATAGGGGTGAGGGGATAAGTTAGGAAAAGGAAAACTAGGACAATAGTGGAGGGAAAATGTGTCTGCTACTGAGGCAGGCTTAGGAGAGTTTAGGAAAACTGGTAACTTTGGAATAGTGGCTACTGATGAAGGGATTTGTATAACATTATGTGCCAGAAATTTAATCAAAATTTTCTTTGTAACTTGTAAAATTAGTATTGGTTCATTTAAAAAAAAAAAGAAGAGAAATCTATTTGGTAACTGACACCTGGTACCAAGCAATTCAATATCCCTCCCTAAGACTGATCACTTCCAGATCGCTAAATAATAGGGGTATTTGCTTGGAAAGTGCTTTCTGTCTCCTGTTGTCTCCTGAATTTACATGTATTGACTTCTGGCAACATTACAGGAATTTTACATTTAAATCTTGAATTCATTTAGGATTTATTTTCATGTAGATGTCGTTATAAAATGTAATAAATAGTTGTGTTTAGAAAAATAAAGAATGATCAGTAGAAAATCATTTTTCAACATGATTTTCTTATGATTGCAGGCTGTTTTGCTCACAGGAGAGCAAGGAACTGCAAAAACTGTAATGGTTAAGGCCTATTTGAAAAAATATGATCCTGAATTGCAGTTATCTAAATGTCTAAACTTCTCATCTGCCACAGAACCAAATATGTTCCAGGTATAACTCATCATTTTCTGTTGTAATCAATATATGAAGCATTTTAATGATAGTTGCAACAAACTATCATTTTATGCATTAAATGTACAAGGAAATGGTGCTGCAGTTGGAATTCAGGAATTCAGGGCTGTAGCCTTTTCTAAACCTTAAGGTAAAACAAAATTCAAATTACATATTTAAGCTAAACATAGAGGCAGAAATTAAACTTTGGTGTAATTTTCATAATTATAAATAGTAAATAACTGTTTCATGCTCTTTTGTGAAAAATATCCTTATCACTTTTGGAAATGTAAATTAGAATTTGATGTACCAAATAAGCCATTTTCTTTTTTTTCTAGAGAACAATTGAAAGCTATGTGGATAAGCGAGTGGGAAGCACCTATGGGCCACCTGGAGGCAGAAAAATGACTGTATTTATTGATGATATTAATATGCCTGTGATTAATGAATGGGGAGATCAGGTCTGACTAACATTTCTCTTATAGATTATGCTTAATCAATGTTTTTTGTTATGTCTAAAAATGTCAGTTTGAGAGTTGGAGAGACAGTACAGGGGTTAAGGTGCTTGATTTGCATGTAGCCAATCACAGTTGAATTTCTCACATCAGATATGCCCTGAGCACTACTGGGTATCACCCAAAAAGTAAAAAAAAAACAAAAACAAATTTAAATTAAATTGTTAACAAGTAAAACTTGTAACTTTGAGTATTGTTATAATGAGATCAAATATTCCATAACTCACTTTTGTAAATTTATTTGGAGGTGAACTTTATCAAGGTAGTGAGGAACACACTGAACTTGCACCAGCCATGTTTAACGTATGCTTTAGAATTAACAAGTAGCATCATTTAAATCTAAGTGTCTCAAAGAAGGTGATCGCTGACATTCATAAACACTTCATTGATAGGAGAAAAATGCTTTTTTTTTTACATCTGCACTATTTTGTAGGAGCTGTGGAAATGTGATACAGTGATATGTTACTAAACTCTTACTACATGAAATTCCAGATTACTAATGAGATTGTCCGGCAAATGATGGAAATGGAAGGAATGTACAGCTTGGATAAGCCTGGAGACTTCACCACTATTGTGGATGTGCAGTTCATAGCAGCAATGATTCACCCTGGAGGGGGTCGAAATGATATTCCACAGAGATTAAAACGACAATTCACTGTGTTTAATTGTACATTGCCTTCAAATGCATCAATAGACAAAATTTTTGGTATGATTAATCTTGGGTTTTAATTGTTATGGGGATAAGCCATGCAAAAACCTTATTTAAAAGATCAAAAGGTTTTGTGTGAAGGAGAAGTTGAGTAATTGAAATAGAGTGCTGAATATTTGAGAGAACTCAATTGTATAAAACCTCATATTTTCAGTCTATCCTAGGACTTCAGGCATACTTAGACATTTAAAAATTGACAAACATTTGCCCTTATTTTTTGTTAATGAGAGGAATTGGGGCTGATGAATCATAGAACATACCAAGTGTAGTAACTTTTATATGTTAATTAAAATAAAACATTTTATACAAAATTGGGCTCATTAACTATAAAAATCTGTATGCTTGAAATCATGCAGAGAAACTGACCCATACATATATAGGTACTAATCACTATTTCAAGAATCAGATGAATAAGAGAAATTTTTTTTAATAAGTAGAACTAGACTATTTAATCATTCTATGGAAAAATAATTTGCAATTGAACTCCCACCAACAATAAACACAGATAAATACAGAAATAAATCTGAAATAAATATAGATGGGTTAAAGGGATAACTGCTGTGCAGCAGATGAACAAGAACACAGATTCAATATGGATGGAGACCAGAGAAACATGGATGTTGAGCAAAAGAAACAAGGTACTGAAGACAAAAGAAACAGATGTTGAGCAAAAGAAAAAAGGCAGTGCGGAGAGGTAGCATGGAGGTAGGGCTTTTGCCTTGCATGCAGAAGAACGGTGGTTCGAATCCCGGCATCCCACATGGTCCCCCAAGCCTGCCAGGAGTGATTTCTGAGCATAGAGCCAGAAGGAACCACTGAGCGCTGCTGGGTCTGACCCCCCCCAATAAAATAAAATAAAATAAAATAAAATAAATAAATAAAATAAAATAAAATAAAATAAAGAAGGCACATGATTACATTAACTTTCCATAAGAAAGATGAAAGTTCAAAAGTATTAGTGGTAAAGTTATAAAGGAGAAAAAGTTCCTGATTCTTAGGTTATTAGAGAACTGACTACAGAGGAAAGAAGGAAGGAGTTTGAACAGGTGTAGGCAGACAGGGTTTGTAATGCACTAGGATGAGAAGTTAGGTAGTGAGAGGTAAAAGCAGTATAAGGCATGAGTCCTTGCCAGAAGGAAAGGCAGGCATAGGCTGGGTGATTCTGGTGGAGCAGAGGCAGGGGGCTGGAGCAGTGCTGTAGCATCTGTTTGTGTTTGTTTCTTTGTTAAGTAATTGTAAGCATTTTTGTATATAATTAATATTGATCCTTATGGAAACAAGATCAAAGTAATTGGAAAACTGCTCAGGGAAGAGGAATATGGGTGCAGCCAAGGCTGTCTTACCAGTACATGGCAGAGGTGTGGTGCTAATTCTGTTACTTTGTTTTTTGTTTTTTAATTCCTTATTTAATATCTCATGTCTCTTGAAACACATATGGTCTCAGAAGTTAAAAGATTTAGAATAATAGGATATTAGAATGCAAAAAGGCCCCTTTTTACATTAGCACTACCAGCTATACAGCTGGAGGATAATTTTGTACTCCCTCAGCATCTCTTTTTGTGGAGAGGGTTGGACAACACCTCATTGTTCTCAGGGCTCCTTCTTGCTCTACATTTAGGGATAACACCTGGGAGACATCAAGGAACCATCTGTTGACACCTATAACATACTCATCATTGCATATTAAAACCCTTTAGTCTAACTGCTGAGTTCTAGTCTTAGCGGATTCCTTGGAAGAAATTCTTGTCACCTACCTTAGTCTTGTAATTATTTATTCACTGGGATAAAGATATACTTGTAATAATTTAGTAAACTTATACCTTCAATATTCTTTGTTTCTTTTTTCAGGCGTTATTGGTGGTGGATACTTTGATCCTTGTCGAAAATTCAAGCCTCAAGTATGTGAGATGGTTGGACATTTAGTTTCAGCAGGTAGAGTGCTTTGGCAATGGACTAAGGTAAAAAATGTCTTGTTGATATAATAATAATTAAAGTCAACTATTATTCAATCTAGCTCTCACCTAGTACATGCACTTATCACAATTTCAGATATATTTTCTGAAATGACAAGATAGATTTATGATCCCTTTTCCTCTCAGGGAGCAAATATCTGAACTGAGTGATGCTTTCCAAAATGTATAAATTAATGCTATAAACCACACAAGACATTCAAGATAAGTAAAATTTGGCTGAAATAAACACACTGCTTTTCCCATTATAATTCTGATTTGTAACTCTTTGTAGATCTGTCTTTTCTATCACTTCCTCCACCAAACTCAGTTATTTACAATGTTTACTGATTGGATGAATGAATGGATTTCCAAGTTTTCTTAGTGAATCAAGGCTTCAAGTCTAACTTTGTGTTTTCATGTGTTGGAGTATGAATAGAAGTATACTAACTAAATGAGCTATATTTTAAATGCACAGTTCAGAGCTCCAAAGAAAGCTCACAGACCTGATGGCTTAAGGCAGACTCGAACAGGCATTAAAGTGCACTTCTGAGACTGGGACAGAGAAAAGGAGACTGAGATAAAGACAGAGACAACAAGACAGATAAAGAGAGACAGATATTAATGTTTGCCCCCCCAAAAAAAATGATGGAGAAAAGGATTACTTGTCGTAGTTCATTATGACATTAAACCAAATTACACACCTCTGTGAGCAAGCTTCTAGGGAGATCTGGAGCCTCACCAGCCTTGCAGATTCCTGCATGTGTTGGAGACTTGGAGATAGAATTCTTTGAAAGGGCTTCAGGAAATTCTTTCCTGTAGCTACCTGTCATTATCTATCTGCTGCTTGGGGCTGGTTCCTTGTCATTACATCACCATTTGATGAGCTGTTTGCCTATTCATAAACGATAAAGGAATGGCAATGTCTGACAGTATGCAGAAAATTTCCAGTAGGGCTTTTAGGACGTTCATTCAAATTACTATAATATTAAAATGCATACATATGTTTTTTCATATGTCTTTGCTTCAAGGTGTCTTTTATTTCCTTAAATTACCTCTACATTTTTCCAGTTTTCTTTCCAACTCCACACACACACTTTTATGTCCACTGCTCTCCCCAAGATGACCAAACTGAAACCTTGATAAATCCAAAGGTTAGTTTTTATTCTCTTACTGACTTTATAGCAGCATTGGTTAGAAATTATCCTTGTAAACACTTTTTTACTTCAGAGGGGACACCTGCTCTTGATTTTCTTCCAGGCTAATTTTTCCTCAAAATACTGGAATAAACTTGAGCTCAACACAGGGGTCCATCTCATTCTCTCAAATCCTTTCTGTGATAGTTTCTTCCAGCTTCAAGGCTTTGAATACCACCTCTATGCCTATGATCAAAATCAACTTTCATCCCAGTGACCTCAGCTTGAATTTAGTCTTTTCTTTTCCTTTTTGCTGTATTAGTGATGCTGGAAGGCTTCTCTGTGGATGCTTGGGGGCCAAGGTTTGTGGTTTTCCTAGGTTTCTGGGAAGCCAGCAATCAAATTCCTGGGCATCACACATAAGAGGCAAATGTTCCATCATTTGTGCTATGTCCAAGGTCTCATCTTTTTTATTGATCTTGTTTACAAAATTACATAATTTTAAGGATTTGGCTTCACATCCTTGTAGGTGCAATCATTGTCATTATTGCAATAAAATTATCATCACCAGGGCCTGGAGAGATAGCACAGCAGCGTTTGTCTTGCAAACAGCCGATCCAGGACCAAAGGTGGTTGGTTCGAATCCTGGTGTCCCATATGGTCCCCCGTGCCTGCCAGGAGCTATTTCTGAGCAGACAGCCAGGAGTAACCCCTGAGCAACGCCGGGTGTGGCCCAAAAACCAAAAAAAAAAAAATTATCACCACCAAAATTATCTGCTCAGTTTTTCTTCTTTTTCCTTTCCTTTGGTAATCTCAGCTTTCAGTGAGTTCAGGAGTTAGTTTTGCTAGTTTGTTTGTTATAATGATTCATATCTCACATGAATTAAATCTTTTACTTATTTAAATTGGCATAATCTAAGTTCTATCAACTTTTTTGTCTGATCCCAAAGCAGTCTGACCCCTTTTTGTGGCAAAGTAGTATTTTACCAAGAATATAGGCAACAACAGCTACTTCATTCAGTTACCTATTGATATACATTTAAATTGATTCCTTGTTTTTTCATTCGTAGATAAATTTGATAGGAACACAGGAAAACAAATACCTTAATACTTACTGTTTGCATGTTTTTGGCTTATTTCTAAACACTTGGTAGACATTGTTGGGTCTAATATTTGTTTCAAAGTTAATATGTCTAGGGGCTGGAGGGATAAGATAATGGGTGAGACATTTGCCTTGATGTAGTAGACCAAGGTTTAATCTCAGCTTCCCACAGGGTCTCCCATACCTCACCAGAGGTGATCTCTGAGTGCAAAGCCAACAGTAAACCATGAACACAACTAGGTATGGCCCCCAAACTAAACCAACATAAAAAAGTTAATGTTTAAAATAGAACTCATGTACATTTTTGAATAAAGACAAAATAGGGAATTTTAATTAAATTAATGTAATTAAGACAAAAGCATTTATTGTCGGCTGATCCTCAGCCATTGCCTTTACCAGGCTAATGATTTTAGCTTGAAACATAAGAAAAACTTCCTCTGTTATAGAAGACAGTAAAGAGACTTCTTCTTCAGTACTTAGATATATAAATATAACCAATTGTACAAGCATGAATAAGAAATTAATCTCAAAGCTTCAGAGATTCCCTATCTCTAAAAGAGTGAATATGAGTAATATAGTTCAATCATATCTTTAGAAGGAACAACAGAGATTATGTTTGCTGACCTGGAATTATCATCAAAATTCAGAACATTGATGATATTTATTTAACCACAAGCCAGTCTTATTTTTTTATTGTAAGAATTTATTCAAGAGACAAAATTGATTAACATATTGAGGTAAACTAACATAACATAACATATAATATAATATTTTAGGTACATATTAACATTGAATCAGGGGAATACACATCACCAAATATGTCCTCTCCCCATCCCAGTTCCCCTCTGCAACCCATATACACCACCATCACCCCCGGGCTGCTAGAGTAGGTGGTCCCCTCTTTGTCTAGTTTACTATTAGTGATTATATATCTGTTTGGTCCTTGTACCCTCCCTTATTTCCCCCTCTATTTAATAGGCAGAGCTAGGTAAATCAAGTTATGTGGTTTTGTTTGAAGGAAAGAAAAGCAATAGATTGGGGTACAAAATAAGAAAAAGAAAAAAAAAAGAAGTCAAATACGCTGAAAATGGGCAGAGTCCTTCTGGAGGCTTTTAACCTTAGTTTGAGAGAGGATGTGAAAAAGGTAATTGAAACACCACAACAATACAGAAAGAAATATCAAATTAAATATCCAGTGAGCACTACAGCAATAAAGACAAGCACCACACAATAGTATCGGTTCTGAAATCAAATCATGCTGGAGTGCAAAAAGAAAGAGAAAGATAAGATAAAATAAAATAAAATAATATTGGAGATATCAACTTCAATCTCTACACCAAAATAAAGATGTCAAAAAATCAATCAATCGATAAATAAGTATATGGAAAATGATTGTTTTGTGCTTTTTTTTTTTTCTTTTCTTTTTCCCCCTGCATAGGCACAGTAACTATTGGGGATAATGTAGAAGGAATTCCCTTGGCCTAGGAGATACAGAGTTTCTCCACTCCTGAAGTATACTGTCATGGGATTAACTATAGACTCCTTGCATGATCATTTACTCTCCCCTTGGTGCTTTCCTGGTGTATGGAAGATTTCTGCTTTGTCTTGGATGGTAAAATCAGACCTCTGTATCTAGAGATCTTGGTGACTGTGCAGCTCAAGGAATGGAGCTTATGATGAAGTCTTTCTTTGTGGTTCTAGCAGTTATGCTTCTTCAGTGTCGTTTTAATCCATCTTCTGTAGTTGGTGGTCTTGGTCATTATGTTGCTCCTAGGATGGAGCCTGGGATAAAGTCTTTCGTTATGTTTCAGGATGACCCATTCAGTTGCGGTTGTCTCAGTCAGACCTCTGGAATTGGAGTTCTTGTTTGTTGAATAGATCATACACCAAAAGCTAGACTAGAGCTTTTTGTTGCTGTTGTTGTTGTTGTTCCCTGGATGCATACTGTCTAGTCCTGGTTGTAACAACCAGTCATCTGTATATAGCGATCTTGGCTTTTGCACAGATCAAAGGGTAACATGTTTTCTGATTTTGTCTTGTTGTTAGCTGATGAGGAAGGACAACTTGCTGTTAGATCAAGTTGTTCCCATTTCCTCATTGTCAGGTTATCAATTTAGAACTGACGCATGTTGGCATCAGAGCAGCATTGTGAATGCCCTGGAGGGGATTTGGCTCCTGGAGCTGTTGTGGAGAACTCTGTCGTTTCTATGTCTGGGATCCAGGAGTTAAGGCTGGACGGTAGGTGTCTAGTTCCCTGGAGCCTAAGTTGTTTCCACATGACATACGTTCAGGGTGGGAGATGTCCCTGTGTTGTAAACTAGTATGAGTTCTTATCCCTAGTAGATAACAGCTAGTTTTTACACGTAAAATTTCCCCTTTGTTTAATATGTCTTTGCAGGAGGAGGTGGTGCTACATTATATTGCTGGTGGATTTGGGGGTGGAGAGAAAAGAAAACAGACACCTGACAAAAACTAAGAATATATATGCTCACACATATCTAAAGGAAAAAAGTTTCTTAAAAAAAAAAAAGATTAAATAAAAGACGTAATTAAAAGACTAAAATGGGGCCGGGAGAGATAGCATGGAGACAAAGCGTCTGTCCTTCCTGTATAAGGACAGTGGCTCAGATCCCGGCATCCCCCATAGTCCCCCATGCCCACCAGGGGAGTTCTCCAAGCATAGAGCCAGGAGCACCCTCCTAGTGCTGCCAGGAGTGACCCAAAAGAAGCAAAAACAAATCAAATCAAATAACAAAAACTAAAACAAAACAAAACAAACAAACAAACAAAATAAATTAACAAGAATAAAAAAAGAAAAGAAAAAAGAAAACAAAACAAAGAAAAAGGGAGAAAGTGATACAGGAGATCACTTTACATTTGGGGAGAAACAGGATAAGAGGTTGTGTTATATAGGTCTATACTTATGATGAAAGAATAGGCTTCACCATTGTCCTTTGAGATTTCCTTGTGAGGTGTGGGGTCTAGGCAAGGAGGTATTGGGTAGAGTTCTTGCAGTGGGGATCCTTTGTAGCTAGTTCCGATATCAAGCCACAGTCCACATTAGGGAGAGGTGATTAGGAGGGCCACACTGCATGGGTCAGTTGGTTGTATTTTCTATCTATATCTATAGCCACTTGGGTGTTGGTTGTATTTTCTTGCCGGGAACGAGGTGAGAGTTTGAGTGGGTGTCTCTTCACTTGGGTAGTGGGTACCAAGCCAGTCTTATTTAAATCACTGTCCATAAAAAAAAAAAAAAAAAGCTATCAACTATCCTTGATTTAAATTATGGTGAATGAGATAAATTTAAATTTAATTCATTTTTAAAAATACATGAGATATTTATTTTGTAATAAATCAGGAGGTGCTAACTATTATTCATAGTAGCTTTTTAATTTTGAATTAAATTGCCCTTCTATACTTTTTTACACCAGTGAAAATATATTTCATAAGGGATGTACTTCCTGAGATTCTCTAAATACCATATTAATGTCTCCTCTTTCCTTGCCTTTTCTTTGTTCTTGCAAGCATTGCTGTAAGTGAACCCAGGGAACTGACCTGCCTTTTGCCCAAACATACCATGGAGATTCAGTGCAATTTTGTGCTTGCCTCCCTTCTCCACAGTAGGACACTTCTGGACAAAGAAATCTTGTTCTCAATAGCACCTCTCTTCTTTCATTGCATGTTACCTTATGCTTGGTTGTCCTTAAATATGACTCTCAGAGTTTTGCATCTTAAGTAATAGCAACCCTAATTACTTTATTTTAGGCTAAAAAATCCATATGCTATCCTTGACCTGTCTCCATCTCTTATATGTAATCTATCTGAAAGTCTCCATGATAACATGTTTTTGCTTTCAGAACATGTTAACAAAGCAGAGCCTTTCCAGTCTTATCTCTGTGATCACACTAGTAAGGGTCTCCATCATCTACCTCTCAACTGTCCGATGATTTTGGAATCATTCTTCTTTCTTTCATCTAGTCTTTATAAGAGATTGTTCTTTATACAGACCTCAAATAAATTTTTAATAAATTTGAATGTATACCATATTTTAAAGAATTATTAGGAGACTTTCAGTTATATCTCCAATAAACCCAGTGTTTTGCTTGGGACTGTAAGATACAGTCTAAGCTGATTTCTGCTTCATCTTATATTCTCTCTTTCCTTCTCTTCCCTTTGGACCTTTTTCTGTTCCTGAAAATCCAGTTTCATTCCTCTTGGTCCTGATTCCTCATTTTACCCATCCTTATTTTTATTATTTTTTTGTTTCTGTTTTGGGCCAATGATACTCAGGGGTTACTCTTGGCTTTGCACTCAGGAATCACTCCTGGCAGTGCTCAAAGGACCATATGAAGGGTCAAACCCTAGCCATACAAAAGCAGGCAAGTGCCTTACATGCCCCATCATGCCCTATATCTATAGCCACATCATCTTTATTATTTATACACCCAAAAAGTTTTCCATGTTTTTTCATCTAAAAAAATTATGCATTGAAGTTTTAGGCATTATAGGCCTCCTGATTCTACCTTACTTTTTAACTGTAACCTTTATTATTATTGTATTTTTTATTTTTGTTTTCTATTTTCCTATCTTTATTTCCTTTTTGGGGGTCATACTTCATAAAAGAATGGAAATTCCATCTAGTTCAGACTTTTTGGACAAAATAAACTAGAAACTCCCTAATGGCAGTGGGGTAGGGAAACAAAAATACTTGCAATATCTTCTTTTAAAACAATTCCTTTCTCTTTCTGCTCAGCCCCTTGAACTATCTTTTCATTTCCAATTATGTAGTCTTCTTAAGGGTAGTGAGAAACTCTCAACAACGATTATTGAAAAATGAATCTTCTGACTCTCTTCACCAAACAAATTGCCCATTTCTTTAAATGCTGAGTTAATTAATACTTTGTATATCATTTTATATTATATACTGAGCAAGTATTGAGAAAATAAAGAATCTGAAAAGAAATTACAAAGAAATATATGATAAGGAAGGAAGCAAGTTTATGAGAAGAGGAAGGAAAGAAAGAACTTTATTTCTCTTTACTGGCCAGCAATTACCCCCATAGTTGCAATCTTTTATGGCAAAGTAAAAAATATTCTTTCTACTTTTAAAGATTTGTATAATACATATTTTATATTTTGATGAGTAGAATGAAAGCTTTAGCTTGGAATAGAACTAATAAAGAAGAAATTTTAAAAAATGGTGGATAAAATAACACTTCTTTTATTTTTTCACCCCCTCCCAGACTACCTATGCTTTAATTTACATTGTGAATTAGCCCATAAAATTGCTTTACAATCTAAATAGGAGATTGTTTTCCACATAAAAAGGCTTATTTTAGGCATAAGTGTTAGAAAAATCTTTTGTTGTTCTATATTAATAGTGGAGAATATTTTCTTTGCCTATATTGAATTGTTACTGTTTTGCTTTGCAAATGTTAATGATCACTACACGATCACTTTCACAAAAGCTGATGATCACAAACTTTATACCTGGGCAACAATACTTTCTATACTTCATATACCCTTAGTTGCTATCCCTCTGTAAAAGAATGTGTCATTGATGTAGCTTTGGCTGCTTGTAGTACATAAGTTGGTGGAAATAATAAATTAATATGGTTGGACATAGTCTTTGTGTTTAAATAAGCTAAACTCTTGAAAAACACTTCATAGTTCCAGCTGCCCACCAGTTTTTAAGTTTATAACAGACATACATATCTACTAAGCAGAATTCCCTGAATTTGAATTTCTCAGAGAAATTCAGATTTTGATATACAAACAGAATTGCACAAATCTATACACACTAAAGACCTAAAACTAATTCATAGAGGATTGATTATATTGACTTTCGAAGTGAATATACATTATCAATAACTATATGGCAGATGTTTGCAATCAGTTTTCTGTTGTGATATGTTTTATATACATTATAAATTATATAAAATTTTATATTCATATAAATGTTATATATATTTTATAATCATACAAAGTTAATAACTAGGAATGCTTACTTCCACAACTTACATAGTAACTTTTTTTTTGCTTTAGTTTGAAATTGTTCTTAGGGATTATTTCTAGCTTCTCAGAATCTGAGGTTTTTGCATGCAAAGCATGTGCGCTAGTCCCTGGAGCTATCTCCCAGCCCTTCAGAACTGAGATTACACTTCTAGAGACATATTACAAGGGTAACGCACACATCTTGTGTGTGGTGACCCTTGTTCAATCTCCAGAACCACATGCTCCTTCAAGCATTGTTGGGTGTAGCCCTTAAGGCCTTTGAACACAGCCAAGGTCATCCAGGTAATCTCTTGTAGTATCGTAAGCAGTACCATATTCTAGGTCTTGGCAATGTACCACCAGCTCAGTTCTCTGAGAACTGCCAAGTAGGGATCCCAGGCCTTTTGAGCACCATTTGGGAGACCCCATTTGGGAGACCCCCATTACCCTCGAGTAAGTGAAGTTACCAAGAAGTTTGGGGAGGGGAATTGGAGTTGAGAAAGGAAAGGGGTAGATGTAAGTGACATCAGGACAGTGTTGGTGAATCTTTGGCACTTTGATGGTGGAACAATGACTTTGCAATTTGTAACTAAAATAAAAGTTTTTTAAAAACTAAAAAAAATGACTTTCCTAAACTGCTAATAGTTCTAGAACAGGATTTGGAATCTATGCACAGTGTATTATTGGAATCCATCCTTTTTAAATTTTCTAGTTTCTTAAATTCCACATTGGTTTATTCATATTGGTTTTGTCTGTCAGTCCTTAAGGCATAAACTTAATCTTGGTTTACTTATTTCACCTACTTTAAAACTAAAAAGCAGTCCTTTTTAAGTTCTATCTGAAAATGTGCTGAGAGTATTACACTAACTTAAAAAATTTTTTAGGTCAAGATGCTGCCAACTCCTTCTAAATTTCATTACATCTTCAATCTTCGAGATCTTTCCAGAATTTGGCAAGGAATGTTAACTATCCGAGCTGAGGAGTGTGATTCAATACCTCTTCTCCTGTCACTTTTCAAACACGAATGCAACAGAGTCATTGCAGACAGGTTTGTATTAGAGTGCTTGAGTAAACGGACTTTGCAAGAAGTTTTCTGCTAGATTAATCCTATATGATTCACTCAAATCAGTGCAGTGAGGAGTATTGTTTTAATTTGCTCTGGGACTTCTAGGGCCCTGATGTTATTCCCAACCTTATATATTAAAAAAAAAAGGCAATTCTGCCAAATTACTTGAGTACTATTTTAAGAGCTACCATTTGAAAATGTATCATCAGATTTTATTATGTGGGTGATATCTGGCATATAATAAACTCAGCCATCTTTCTTTTTTTACTGTATGTGTGGGGTTGTGGTATGCAGGAGGTCTGGTGGTTCCATTGGTTCAGCATGAGGGCCAAAAGATGCAAAGCTGCTTGGTACCTCTGGTACTAGGTGCCACCAAGGTTACCGGGTGGAACTCGGTAGGTGTTGCACCAGATTTATTCCCATTAATGCTTAGGGGATAATGTGATACCAGAAATCATGCCAAGTCAGGCACTCAGCATATGTCCTTACCACTGTACTATCTCTCAGCCCCTTAGCCATCTTCCTATGCCTGAGTCTCCTCCTTTGTAAAATATGAATGGATTATCAATTAGATAGTATATATGTCCCACATGGGGGTGATACTTGTCAGATTCTATCTTGCCCTTTCCTTTGATAAAAGTCTGAAAAGATCTTCATGTACTATATATATCTAGAAAGAGGCTCTCTGGACTCTTTTTGCAAGTTTTGGGGAGCTAAAACTTAACTCAGTCTGTATTGCTAAAAATACCATCATTTAGCATTTGTTAAAATGGTGTCACTTATGACTTTGGCATCACATATAGTACCCCAAATATAGTACCCTAAGAATGACTTTTGAGTAAAGAGCCCCAAGGAGAAAATAAAAACCGAAAGAAATTTTTAAAGAGAGTGCTAAGGCTCACATACAATTTTTAGGTCTATGGCATTGCTATAGGGGCCGATGCAAGGGGGTTTTGCTGTAAGGGAGAAAGTTTAGGCACAGACTATAGCATACCAACAGCAAATTTTTTCAGGTAAAGGGAGAGGATAGGGGAGATCAGTAGATAGAAGATTACTGAAGGAAATCTCTGTGGGAAGGTTTGCCACTTGGCTAACCAGATTCTTTGTTTTTTTGTTTTTTTTTTTGTTTTTTTTTTTTGTTTTGTTTTGTTTTTTTTTAGTATAAATTCTTTCTTTAAGCACCGTGATTACAAACATGATTGTAGTTGGGTTTCAGTCAGAAACAGAACACCCCCCCCCTTCACCAGTGCAATATTCCCAACACCAATGCCCCCCCCCTTCTTTCCATCCCCTGCCTATATTCAAGACAGGCATTTTACTAGTTGTTTTTTCAAAGTTTAGTAAGCTATGTTTTCTTTCTTAAAGGATAAGTGTTAAAAAAAAATACAGTAGTAACGGTGTGAGAGTGGCAATTGCCGTTGTTTGCATAGGCCCAGCAAAATATAGGGAAAACGGGGGGGGGGGGGGAAGCCTTGACCTAAATACAAGGAGACCTCTCCCCCGCCCCCGGAAGTTTTCCAACTCTGGGCTCCAGGCATACCTGGCTGCCTGAGTCATTCTCCGTGGTCCCAGTGAAACTTTTCGCACGCTAGTAGTTGTTGGTGTCAGGTTTCTGTAGTTAAAGATTCTGGTTTCTGTGCATTTCCTTCATCGAAGTCAAGCTGATGTGGAGCGTCCTCTAGTTTCACCTCACCATTAGTTACGGAGCCCTGCCCTGCAAGCAGGTTGTTGTTGCTAAGTCGTCTGGGTGTTAAAAGAACCCTCTTTGGAGTAAGTCAATGCCAGAGCAGCGGTAGGGTCTTTTCTGGTAGAGGTTTGCTTCCTGGTAATGTATAGTCAATTGTGGTTGTTTCCATAGATGGTATCCATTGGGTTAACCAGATTCTTGCTGTATCTGTTGATTACAGTGACAGGCATCACCTGCAGGATGAGAAGGAATTTTGATCAAATTAAAGAAATTGGTCAGATAGTAAGAGAGGTCAGATATTGGGGCTGGGGATCCCTGAGTAAACGAACCTGCGAGAATTCTTGCTGAAACTGGGAGAAATGAAGAAGAAAAGTGAAGCCAAAAGTTATACTTAACTGAGAAGAGAATCCAGAGGGACCTAACTAAATTTGGCCAACTAGATATTGTGTATAAATGTTTTCTAGGAGTAAACTGTTAGTGCTTTCATTGTCCTAAGTGATTTTAGGTCCTTCTTGTTAGAAGGTAGAACATGTTTCTCTGTTTTGAGGTGACAGCAGGGCAGAGGAGGTCAAAATTAGAACATCAAAATTAGAGATCAGGGGGCCGGGTGGTGGCGCTGGAGGTAAGGTGTCTGCCTTGCCTGCGCTAGCCTAGAACGGACCGCGGTTCGATCCCCCGGCGTCCCATATGGTCCCCCAAGAAGCCAGGAGCAACTTCTGAGCGCATAGCCAGGAGTAACCCCTGAGCGTCACAGGGTGTGGCCCAAAAACCAAAAAAAAAAAAAAATTAGAGATCAAAATTAGAACAGATGCTGCCACAATTTGCTATACTTCTGTATTTTTTTTCAGATTCATAACTCCTGAAGATGAGCAGTGGTTTAATATCTGTCTTATCCGTGCTCTCGAAGAAAATACTAGCTTAGACGTAGCATCATATATTTCTCAGGAACCATACTTTGTTGATTTTCTCCGTGATATGCCTGAACCAACGGGTGATGAGCCAGAAGACACTATGTTTGAAGTGCCCAAGATCTATGAATTGGTATTTATTTTAAACTTTAGAAAGTTTACAAGTGATTTGGGCCATTCACCCTAGCAGATATTTTTATCAGTGTCACATCAAGAAATTGTCTTAATTTCTACTTTAGATATATGTCACCATACACCAAGTTAAATATTTATTTCAATAAAATTTAATAGCAGTTCTAATGAAAGAAGTATAAACACAAATATGCCTACTCGTATCACAATTATTTAATATTGTTTTGAAAGTCCCAGGAACTGGGCCGGAGAGATAGCATGGAGGTAGGGCATTTGCCTTGCATGTCAAAGGACAGTGGTTGGAATCCCGGCATCTCATATGGTCCCCCAAGCCTGCCAGGAGCGATTTCTTAGCGTAGAGCCAAGAGTAACCCCTGAGTGCTGCCGGTGTAACCCAAAAACCAAAAAAAAAAAGGGGGGGGAGTTTATCATTTGTCAATAATATGATTATCATTGAAATTCAAGAAAATTAAAAAATATCTATTTTAACTGCAATAAGTTTGATTAAGAGGAGCAGTATGATATTAACAAAAATGTCACTTTTGTGTATAGTATTAGAAAGGGGTCAGAATCCATTTCTTTTGCATGTATTTCCTCAACACCATTTGTTAAAGAGGATTTCCCTGCTCCAACTCATACATTTTGCTAATTTTTATTTAAATATTTTTTATTTAAGCACCATGATTACAAACATAATTTTAGTTGAATTTCAATCATAATAAGAACACCCCCTTCACCCGTGTACATTTTGCTTCTTTATCAAAGATTATCTGTCTATTTTCTTGAATACCTTTGTCTGGAGTTTCAGTTCTGTTCCACAGCTCTCAGATTCTCTCCTCATTCAGTACTAGGCTATTTTAAATACATTGTAGTACAGTTTGAACTTGGGGAGAGCCGTGCCTTCTATTTTCGTTTTCCCTAAGATTACTTTGGCTATTTGGGGGTGTTTTTATTTCATAGGAATTTCAGAAGTGTCTGATCTATGTTTTAAAACAAAAACAAAAACAAAAACGTCCTGTGTATTTTTATAGGGATTTCATTGAATCTGTATAATGCTTTGAGGAGTATTTTTCATTTTGACAATATTAATTCTCACATTCACGAATAGGGAATTTTTCTATTTCTTTCTGCCTTTCTTTTTAAACACTGTTGTTTGCACTACTGTTAATGGAAGGGTACCATACATATCACATTATCTCTGTCCAACACCCAATTATTGTCCAGAGTAAAATTTCTAACTATCCTTGTCATAGTGGTCCCTTCTTTGCCCTAACTGCACTTTCCACTATTTGTGGCAAGCTTTCTACCATGGACTGGTTCTCTTAGCCCTTCTCTTTATTGCCTCTAGATATTATTATCATACTGTCTTTTATTTTTCTTATATCTCTTAAATTAGTGAGATTATTCTTATGTCTATTGCTCTTGCCCTGACTCATTTCACTTGGCATAATACTCTATATTCAACCATGTATAAGCAATTCCCTAACTTCATTTTTCCTAACAGCTGCATAGTATTCCATTGTGTAGATGTACCACAATTTCTTTAGCCACTCATCTGTTCTTGGCCACTTAGGTTGTTTCCAAATTCTAACTATTGTAAATAGTGCTGCAATGAACATAAGAGTGCAGAGAGCTTTTTTAAAATTGTGTTTTTGTGTTCCCAGTTCATATACCTAGGAGTGGCATTGCAGGATCACATGAAAGCTCAATTTCTAGTTTTTTAAAGACTATTCATGTTGTTTTCCAAAAGAACTAGACTAGTCAGCATTCACCCAGCAGTGAATAAGAGTTCCTTTCTCCCTGCATCCACACCAGCACTGCTTGCTCTTGTTCTTTGTGATATATACCAATCTCTATGGTGTGAGATGATACCTCATTTTTGTTTTGATTTACATCTACCTGATGATTAGTAATGTGGAGCATTTTTTCATGTGACTTTTGGCCATCTGTATTTCTTCTTTGAGAAATGTCTGTTCATTTCTTCTCCACATTTTTTGGATAGGATTAGATGTTATTCTTTTTCTTGCTGAGCATTATCAGTGCTTTGCATGTCTTATTATCCCTTTTTTCAGATGGATATTGGGTGAATGGTTTCTCCCATTCTGTTATTAGTCTTGGAATGTTAGTCACCATTTCCTTTGAGTTGCAGAAGCTTCTCTGTTTAATGTAGTCCCATCTTTATTTTTACTTTCTTGACCAGAGGTGTTTCTTCCTCGAAGATGCCTTTGGTTTCAATGTCTTGGACTGTTATGCTACATTTTTCTATATATACCTTATGGTTTCAGGTCTGATATCAAGGTCTTTAATCAACATTAATTTGACTTTTATATTCTTGTTAAAAGGAGATGTAAATTCACTTTTTTGCATGTAGCTGACCAGTTTTCCCAGCACCATTTGTTGAAGAGGCTTTTCTTGCTGAACTTTTTATTTCTTATCCCTTTATCAAAAATTAATTAATTGTATAGTGTGGGCATATTCAAGTCTGTTCCATTGACCTGAAGGTCTGTCATTATTCCAGTGCCATGATGTTTTAATGACTACTACTTTATAGTTCAGTTTAATGTTGCGAAACGATCCCTTCTATCCTCTTTTTCCCAAGGATTATTTTAGTTATTTGTGGACATTTACTGTTCCATATGAATTTCAGAAACTTCTTTGAAAAATATCATGGTATTTTTATAGGGATTGCATTAAATCCGTAAAATTCTTTGGGAAGTATTACCATTTTAATGATGTTATTCCTACCACTCCATGAGCAAGGTATATGTTTCCATTTCTTTATGCCTTCTTTTATTTATTTTTTTGTTTTTGTCCTTTGTTTGTTTGTTTTTGGGCCACATTCAGTGACACTCGTTGGTTAATCCTGGCTATGCACTCTGACTTGGCTCCTGGCTTGGGGGACCATGTAGGACTCTGGGGGATCAAACCACAGTCTGTCCTAGGCTAACACGTGCAAGGCAGATGCCTTATTGCTTGTGCCACGGCTCTGGCCCTCCTCTTTTATTTCTTGAAGCAGTAATGTTTTGTAGTTTTCTTTGTATAGGTCTTTCACCTTTTTAGTTAAGTTGACAATTATGAATGGTATTGTTCTTTTAATATCTCTTTCTTCCACAAGGTTTTTATTTTAATAAAAAAAAAACAGGATCACACTGCTAATTTTGAGTGCAACTTGATCAAAGAGAAAAAATAAGTGAGAAAGGACCATTTTTTTCTTCAGAACATTTTGACTATATAGCATTGTAAATAATAATTTACAAGCAAACCATAGACTGAAAAGCAAAAAAACCCAGCAAAATATTATACTCTAATATTTACTACCATGATTGGAAGGTTATAGTTTGGGTCTTGAAGAGAAGGGTCAGAAAGTATTTCATATAGAAATCCTATAGACTAATCCTATAGGATAATTATAAGCTAATGCATATAAAAGTATCAAATCTCTGAAAGTGAAAATAAGTAAAAAATAAACTAATAGTTATTAAACTTTTGCTCTAAACCATTTGTGGGTGCTTATAATTGCTAATGTTATGAATATTTGAATCATAAATATTGTTTTTTTCTCTTCTCCACCCATAGGTACCAAGCTTTGAATTTTTGGCTGAAAAACTCCAGTTTTACCAGAAGCAATTTAATGAAATCATTAGAGGAACATCTCTTGATTTGGTGTTTTTTAAAGATGCAATGACTCATCTTGTTAAGGTTTTAGCTGTTGTCTATTTGCTTATGTACAAAATATCATGTAAAAGCTTAGTAAATTTTACAGAAGAAATTTTGAGAGTATAAATTATAGTTTCAGAGGGCACAAAAGGTTATTTATAGGTTGAATAAATTCACTATCTCTAAAAGCAAAGGATTAATCAGAAACCCCCTAAGTTAAATTGACCTACTTCTTAGCAAAGAGTTTTTAAGAGCTAGTTAAAGGTTTTTGTATTCAGAACTTTTGACACTCTGAAAGAGGTTTTGCCTTTCTTAAAAGTAAATTGGTTGGGGCTTGAGCAATAGCACAGCAGGTAGAGCATTTGCCTTGCATGCAGCCAATCTGCATTCAATATCTGGCATCTCAGATGCCCTGACTCCCACCTTGCCAGGAGTTATTTCTGAGCACAGAGCCAGGAGTAACTCCTGAATACAGTTAAATGTGGCCACCTAAGCAGAATAAAACAAAACAAAAAATAAATTGATGGGCTCTGTGGAAAAAAATATACCCCAAAAAGTCCTTCCTCTGATTTTCTAAGTATAACGGTAATCCTATTTTACCTGAGAGCAAAGTTGATGCTTTGAAAAAAAATATGTTTCATGATTTTCTAATAAGCTGTGGACAAGATAAAGTGTGGACAATGTGGATAGTGGTAAAGTGTCAGTAATAGGGTTGTCTGGATCTCAAGTGCTGCAGAGGTGAGTTTAGTATTTCCATGATTTGTAGATAGGAGAGAAGCTACAGAGGATAGCAATGGAATAAGGACATTGATAAAAAAAAAAAAGAGTAAGTCCTGTGTGTACTCTTTACTTGCTTTCTACAAAGTTGATAAAGAACTATCTTAAAGTTGTTCACATTCATGTATTCAACAAGTGATTATTGAACATCTAATGTGGTAAGATTCTGATAGCATGGCACTGCTATCATGGGTGAAAGCCAAATATGTGATTATCATATTAGGAAACTATTATAGTTTTGTACACCATAAAAATCTCAATTAAGGGGCCGGGCGGTGGCGCTGGAGGTAAGGTGCCTGCCTCGCCTGCGCTAGCCTAGGACGGACCGCGGTTCGATCCCCCGGCGTCCCATATGGTCCCCCAAGAAGCCAGGAGCAACTTCTGAGCGCGTAGCCAGGAGTAACCCCTGAGCGTCACAGGGTGTGGCCCAAAAACCAAAAAAAAAAAAAAAATCTCAATTAAAAACTTTAAAATGTCTTGAAAAGAAAGGTTATAAGAATATAGAAGAAAGATGCTTTCTCTTGCATGCACCAACCTGATTTGCTCCCTGGCACAGCAAATGGTATTTTGAGCACTGCCAGGAGTGATCTCAGAGATGGGATCCAGTTGTAAGTGTTCAGTACTACAGGATGTTCCTTCCAACCTTCTTCACTCCCACAAGAAATGTAGTGGTAGGACTATCATTATTGATTTGTCATCTACAAAATTTGCTTTTAATATCTTTTATTATGTGATAATGAATTTAGTGATCTAGCTAGACATTGATGTGAAAGACAGGTTTTTAACCATGTTTTCAGGCCTGTATAAGATTTTATCCACAGAGCACAGGCTTGTGGCTCAAGTGGTATAACACTTGTTTTGCATATAAAAAACCCTGGGTTCTGTCTCTGGCACATACCCCACCACCACAGACTAGGCCTGGTGGCCAAAGATCACCACCCATAACATTACTAGAAGTTCTCACACAAAGATGTGAACCACTGTTGAAACCCTAGCCTCATGAAGGACACACACTGATCATTAAGAAGCAATTCATATATTCATATTTAGGGAAGTAGATGCTACTTGCAACTAAATTATGTTTCTGAATGATAGAGGGGTTTTTGTTTAAATTTATTTTCAAAAACATTTTTAACTGGATCAACTTCTTCAGAAAATTCAGTTGGTAGGAAGAACTTGCTGAAAAATAATAATCCAAGATGCTTCAATAATGTGTAAATTAACTTATTCAAACATTTTTATTTAGTATAGAAGAAATATACAGATTTTTGTAAAACTCAACACAAATAATTTCTAATTACTTTTAGTATTATTTTTCCATGTTCCTAAAGTATTTATTTCACATTATTTTACCTCAGATACTTGAAGAAACTGTATGAATTAAAAAAATCAAGATGAAAACTGTCTCATTAAGTTTTTTCTAAATGTCATCCCACTCCCTATTGTAAATAGAATTTTGGTTCTTAAAATTATTTTTATGGCCAGGATACTATTTGTTAAAGAACAAAGTGTCTACATAATTTGGTAGATTAGATTAACAGAAACTAAACAAATGATAATTTACAAGGGCTTAGTTTACTCTTGGAGACAAGACTAAGAGTTCTGTGTTGATGGTATTGAGGAGAGGTTGGGGGAGAAGGCTTGCAGTGCTGAGAGATTGGACTCTTGACCTTGAACATGCAAATTTTGTGTTCCAGTACTTTAAACCATCTCTCAGCCCCCTAGCAAAAAATTCTAAATTTCTTCAGATACGAAAGAGAAACTTACCATACATTGAGTCTAAAAATAATAGTTACATACTCAAATTACTTTGAAAGACATTCTTGGAAAACCAATTGTTTTTCATGGTGTAAATAAATGATGGACAAGAAGATAGCTTGAATTGAATAAATCAGCATGAAACTTTAAGTTTTTTTAATTCTGAGATAATAGGATTAAAAATATCTAATATTCTAATAAAGATTATCTAATTGCTCTAATATGGATTTGAATAATAGAGTAACTCAACTCCTTTAGCCAAAGAACATATAAGTAGTTTAACCCTATTTTCAAGTAGATCCAATTTTATTTAAAACAGATTTCCCGAATCATTCGAACATCCTGTGGAAATGCATTGCTAGTGGGTGTTGGCGGTTCTGGAAAACAGAGTCTGTCAAGATTGGCATCTTTTATAGCTGGATATCAAATATTCCAGATAACTTTGACCAGGTATGATAAAACAGGATAGTTTGTTTCTTTATATATTATTTATAACTTACAAATGATCCTGAATAACCTTTTATCTTAAATATTTGAGCCTTTTCTATATACTTTTTGGTGTCTATGAGTGGTTTCTTTTTATCTTTTGTACTTTGAGTTTTCTTTGGCTTATAACAAAGTTATAGGGTTTGTACACATGTTCATCTGCTTGTATGTGGGTGGGGGGGATGTGTGGACCCTTAGGGATGCTTAGCTCAGAAGATCTTGGAGTCCCTCCCAACAACCAGACCGTCAGTTTGATTTGAGGACCTGAAACTGCAGTGTTGTTCCAACTCTAAATGGTGTGTCTGCATTGCTCCTGGGCTTCTAGGACCACAGCTGGAGTTACTAAAGGGATCTTGTAGTTCTATGGACTAAAACCAGGATCAGCTGCATTCAAGTCATGACCTTAACCCTTGTACTAACTCTCTGACTCACCACTCTATATATGTTTTAGGTCACTTTTCAAATAAAATATGTACCCCTCTTCTACTGCCAAATAGAAAATTTATAAGAGCATTTTAATAACATAAAATTGTAAATGTATAGATTTATTTGGTTAAATTAAATTAGTTGTCCTAATTTAAAAATTATGGGATTTAATCTAAAACAAACACGTTTCTTGCTGCTTTTTAAATAACTGTAAAATCAGAATGCATTGGATTTGCACTAGCTACTCTCAAGCACCTGCCACCCTGAGATGGAGCATGGCTGTCCTCCAAATTACCAGGTGCCTCAACATCCCTGCCTTGCTCTTTGGCATCATCTAACTGATTCCTTTAGGAATCTGAGTTTGTGATCTGGGTTGGGGAGCATTGCAATTATTATAGTCAGGAATAAAGAGCATTTATTAAAAATATATTTAAGCACCATAAGTACAAATATGTTTGTAGATGGGTTTCAGTTATAAAAAAGAACACCCCCCCTTTACCAGTGCAACATTCCCACCACCAATACCCCCATCTCCCTCCTACCCCATCCCCTACCTGTATTCAAGATAGACTTTCTAAGGAATGAAGAGCCTTAAATCAAGGCAAGTGTTATTAGTTATATTTTCTTATTTCTGTATTTTTGATGCTCTGATATCTAGGACATGGGTGACCATAGAGGGACAGCATCTCCTGGGGCTAGTCAATCATGGAGAACTAGCCACAAACACTGTTTAACTTATACACTAACCCAGAGCTCTTACTCCAAATTATTCACTATGCTTTACGGCTTATGATACTCCAAACCAGTCAACAGGAAACAACACTTGTGAAGTAGAGCTTGCAGAAATAATTCAAAATAGTCAATCTTAAATTTGCTTAACACTCCTAGCATTCATTTTCTCATGGATCTACAGTAAAGGCTATTGCTTATGCTTTTCATTTATTCCCACTGTCCAGCCTTCCTGTGCTTCCCCCCATGTGGCACAATGCCATATGCCATGCCTTCTCTTGTTTGTAGGTACCTATAAGTAGGAACATCTTCCTTCATGCAAGTTCTTTCCATTCTTCATGTCTTAACAAACAAATCCTTGGTGAATTTTAAAGTGGCAGTCAACTTGATTAGACACTTGTGAGACACACAATGAAATAATCTACAGTCACAGAAAAAATGAAATCATTCAGTTTGCTGCAGAGAAAATGAGTCTGAAAATGTTGGTAAAAGTAAATAAAGCACAAGAATTGGAAACAACAGTTCAAGTGACAAACTCAGGGATGTGAATAGGTGCAGGAACTGCACTTAAGAAGTGAAGATGCAGAGATAAATTTCAAAACTCCTCAAATAGCTTAGCTATGGTGAAAGAGAAAAAATCAAAACTTAGAAATAAGTGCATTTTTATTATGCCTATATATCTATAGATAACAGTAAGTTTAATATTAAAATGTCAAGGCAGCCCAAAGAGATAACACAGAGTTTAATGTACTTGCCTTGCACACCACTGACCCTGGTTCTACTCCCATAACAACATATGATGTCCTAAGTACCACCATGAGTGCTAAGCATAGAGATAGGAGTATTCTCTGAGCACTTCTGTGTATGGCTCAATAAAATAGGGAAAAAAAACCGAAGGGTTGGAGATATGGTTATGGCACATACCTAGAATGCAGTCCTTTGGTTCAACCTCTGGCATCAAATTGTTTCCTAAGCATTGCCAGGTTGAGCTCTGGAGGCCTCCATCACCTCCAGCTGTGAAGTATAGCTCTCGTCCCCAAAGCACCACTGAGTATGCCCATGGAGGCCTTCCTATCTGCACCAGCATGTAACACCAGGGTAGTCTGCTTAATCACTGGCACTGCAGAGCCCATGCAGCATAATGTCTTAGATCCTCTTCATTGAACTCTTGATCTGATTGGTCAAGAATCACCAGAAAAATCTCTTAGGACATCCAAAGCACCATTTGAAAGCCTGCACCCCAATAACAAAACAAAACAAAACAAAACAAAATAACAATGTGAATTCATTTCCTTAATAATTGAAAGACTGAAAAATCAGTGAGAAAATTGCTTATCATCTCCAGGCCAGACCACCCTGCAGGAAAAAAAGTCTTGCCCTCACTGATGCAGCTACATCTCAGCAAGCCACCATCCTTTTCTTTTTAATGAATACTCTGCCTGTAAATTTAATTTTGAAAGGAATGAGTTGGATTCTTTTGATGGCAGCCTTGCTGCTGAGATCTACAGGTTTTCTTAGAATTACTGAGTTCAGTTCCAGATTATCACAATAGGAGAATATTGCGATAAAGTGAGTAAAACCATAAACATTTTGGTGTCTTAGTGCATATAAAAGTTAAGCTTACTCTAAAATGTAATCTGTTAACTTTCCAATTGCACTTTTTATTTTATAAAATCAATATGGATAATTTAATTTACAAAGGCTGTATGCTCAAAAAATTCTCATCACTAAGTCTTTGCCTGTCGACTCATCAATGTAGTGAAAGTTGGGGGAGACAGGGCAATTCCTTAAAATAATAGAATAGTGAAGTTCTCTGCATGGCTTGACTACTTTCATTATAGTTTTCTCTACTTCGTGTAATGCTCCTGATAGCATTTGCCCTCAGCAGAACTTTCAGACTGGAGCTCATCTTCTCAAGCCCTGTCACTGTTTTGATCAATTAACTTGATCCAATATTCAGAATTCGTCAACATTTCAACAGTTCTCACAGCAACTTTCCCATCTCAAAAAGCCACCTCTCTTACTCACCCATCAAAAGTGATGACTCAATTAAATATTTAACATTATATTGTAAAAATTCAGTCACATCTTAAGGCTCCACTTAAAATTCTAATCCTCTGTAAGATTTACACAACACCTGCAGTTCCTTTTTTCACTGAGATTCCTCAAATGTATTCAGGAGGTTTCGGATCAACTTCCTCCCAGTCCTATTGATGTGTATGTTTTAATCTCCTCAAACAAACCACAGATGTTCTTAATGGCCTCTGGAGTGTCTAATACTTTAGAGATAGTGTTGTGAATTAATTTTTGCCAGATCCATTAGAGGAATCACTTTCCTAAAAAAAAATGACTTTGTGGGGCATATTTTTTTGAAGTAAAAAGACTTGCAAGTTTTTTATCTATTAGCTGCAGAACAAATATATTAACTACACCAAAACAATATTTTTCTCTATGTAAACCTCCATCAAAGTACTTTTGTGACCTGGTTTACCATCAAAAAATAATAATACTTTGGGTTTTTCCCTTTGTTTTGTTTTTGAACCACAATGAACAGTGCTTGGGGACTCTTCTTGACTGTGGAGGTAGCTCCTGTTGGTGCTAGTGGACTATGGAACCAAAACTGGGCCTCCCACATGTGAAGCCAGCATTCAGTTGAGTTATCTCTCTGGCCTCAAACACAGTAAGAGTTAGAAAGCAATTGTTTTTATGAACAGTAGATCTCAAGAGTGGGTTTAAAACATTGTAAACCACATAAACCAACATGCTGTTATCCAGGACTTATTGTTCCATTTGTGAAACACAGGATGTGTATAATTAGCATCATACTTGAGTCCTAAGATTGGGGAGATGGCAAATAAGCATTGGATTCAACTTCAAAGCACTAACTGCATTAACCTCTAATAAGATAGTCTATTCTTTGAAGCTTTGAAGCCAGGCATTTATTTCTCTCTCGTATCAGTTTACCCTAGATGGAATGCCCTTCCAATATGAAATGCTCCATCTACATTGAAATTCTGCTATTTAGTGTTGCTACACTCATCAATAAGCTTAGCCAGATCTACTGGAGATAAGATAAAAATCTTTCCTTAAATTCCAGTTTTCTCCAGCAGTTTCCTCACCTCTTCCAGACATAGAGAATTCAGAGAATTAGTCTTCTTCTGGATTAGAGTTTGACTTAAGGAAATGTTGAGTAGTTTGATTTATTTTATTTTCAAATTACTGAGGCCATTCCTATCAGGAGTAAGCTTACTACTTCTTTTATGGGGGGGGATATAAGAAAATATATGAAAGACAGTATGGTAATAATATTTAGAGACAATAGATACAGAGGGCTGGGAGGATTGCCTATGATATGAATCTTGCCACAAAGAGAGGTGAGTACAGTTAGAGTACTAACTGCTCTGATAACTACCATGACAATGATAGAGAGAGAAGCAGAATGCTAGTCTCAGAGACAAGCAGGGTGATGCGAAGGAGGGAAATGGGGGCAGGAAAGTTGCACTGGTGAAGGGCAGCGTACAATTTATGACTAAAACTCAACTACAAACATTTCTGAATACACAGTGTTTAAATAATTTAAATAAAACAATTAGTTGAATGAAACCTGGTTAGTACAGCACACTGATGGAGTGAATACATGTTGCTTTCTATTGCTAAATCGGCTAATATGAAAAGGCAAGACAGGTTGGGAGCATGAGGAGTTTGTCAAAATCCAAATTAGCTTTGTGCTGGGCTTACTCACCAATGATTTAAAATTTCAGACAAAAAAAAAAAACTATTTGAAAGAAAGCACAGCAGGAAGGGTGTTTGTTTGCTGACCCGAGTTCAATCCCTAGCACGCCATAATGTCCTCCAAGCTCACCAGGAGCGACTCCCGAATCATGGGGCCAGGAATAATCCCAAGTACCATCATTGAGTGGACCTGCAAACATGCCTCTCTGCTGCCTCCCCAGAGCTCCTTCTTCCAACCAAGAGATCAGAGCAGGCTTCACCCCGCAATACCCGAAAGCCCACAGGTGCTTGTAGGTCTCCAGCATCTGTAGAGCTTCCTCTGAGAGGCATCCAGGCATGGCCAGTCCAGCGGGGAGAAGCTCACGGCCATGTTGGGGAAGGTCACTGTAGCCTGGAGACAGGATATCAGAGGGTGTGGGCCCATCTTCTCCAGCTTGGATTATTCCCAAAGAGCAGCAAGCAGCAAGGCACATTGCAGAAAGTCCCAACCTAGACGACGCAGCTCTGGGGCGCTCAGAATGGCTAGTGGACGGATGAGAGAAAATTGTGGCTTTGGAGGCTCCTGTGGCTGCTGGGACCCCCCAAAACTGTTTGTCGGGCAGCGATGACAGCCGAATCAACTTATTACTTCCTAACACTTCTTTCACTTAATATTTGTGTATTACTGGAGTAGCATGTTGAATTCTTTCAATAATGTTACTTTGCATTCACTATGTGGTACAAGAGGCCAAGTTTTAGCTTATCTACTTTTTTGTTTGGTTTTGTTTTTTGGGGCTACACCCGGTGATACTCAGGGGTTAATCTGGCTATCCGCTCAGAAATGGCTCCTGGCTTGGGGACCATATGGGACACCGGGAATGGAACGGAGGTTTGTCCTGGGTCATCCGCGTGCAAGGCAAACTCCCTACCGCTGCGCTATCGCTCTGGCCCTGAGCCTATCTACTTTCAACATGTCTCCGTCTTTTAGTTTAATAGCTCTGCATCCTTGATAAAAGGAAAGCAATTCTTCACTGGAAGAATTAATAGTCACTGTAAGATTTTTATTTATTTATTTGTTTGTTTTTGGGCCACACCCGAGAACACTTAGGGGTTACTCCTGGCTCTGCCTTTAGAAATTACACCAGCTTGGGGGAACCAAGTGGGACATCAGGGATCAAACCCAGGTACGTTCTGGGTTATCCTCGTGCAAGGCAAATGCCCTATTGCTGCGCTATCACTCCGGGCCCATCACTGTAGGATTATTAATTGGTCTAATTGTAATACTGTTTTCCATGAATGAGGGAGGCCAGAAGGGAGTGAGAGAGATGGGAGGATCCAATGGATAAATCAGAACATAAGCATCCATTGATAGCATTCACTACTTGGTGTGATTCTAAGTGTCTATAAAAACAATTGAAGCAGTAATATCAAAGATCTGAGTAAATAGAATAATAATGAAAAAGCTTAAAATATGGTCAGAATGAACCAAAGTGTGACAAAGAGACAAAACAGATGCAAACTATTGGAAAAGAGCAGCAATAGCATTGCTCAATGCTCAATAGTATTGCTCAATACTTTCTTACGTTGTCACTTATTCACATAAGTATTTTTAGGCTACAACAGCTCTAATGCCCAGAATAACTTTAAAAATTAAATATTAATTTTGTTAATGAAGAAATGTGAAGGGCTTTTTCTAAAAGCTAAAAATAGGGATTTGATGTCTGCTGTTTTGTTTTGTTTTGTTTTGTTCTACTGCTCACAGTCTGCATAAGGCCATATGGCTTTATACTAAACTCTCTGGTTTGACAGCAAAAACCTTGAAGTGGGTGTCTCTTTTTATGATTCTTGTCACCAAGTTATTCATGAGAATTTGTGTGCACTTATGAAATTATTTTCTTTATTTTTACCCATTACATCACCTCTGGTAGCTTAGACATTTATTAGGAACCAAAGTTAGCTGAGAAGCAAAAAATCAACTTCTCATAATCTATTGTCACAAAATTGTAACATTTTTGCCCCTGTAGGCTTCCTTCGAATGTAGCCATTTAATACAATGTGAAAATTACCATTATATATAATTTATCACTAATTTAATTTATAATTTATCTTGACGTTCTTACTGATCCAAACTCATTCAAATTTCAGATTGGTTTTAGATATTATACATATGTTCACTAGGGCAAAATTTGCTACTGAAGACTGTCAAATTGCAGGAAATTGAAGTTTATTCTCAGATACATGAATCACTTCTGGTAAATTTCCCATATCTTGCTTTTCAGGTTAAGTAGTACATATTTGTTTGAATTACACCCAATCTGTTTCAGCAGGTGCTATTACTCACTATCTTTTGGAGCAGGTGCAGATTAGGTTTGAATTACCATAGTGTTATATTGTGCTTTTAGAGAAATTATGGTTGTATATACATATTTTTAAGTTTCTCATACTTCTTCACTTCTTCTTTTTAGGTCTTATAATGTCACTAATCTAACAGATGATTTAAAATCTTTATACAAAGTTGCTGGTGCTGAGGGAAAAGGTATCACCTTCATCTTTACTGACAATGAAATAAAAGATGAAGCTTTTCTAGAATATCTTAACAACCTGCTCTCTTCAGGGGAGGTAAGTCTCAAAAGTGTAGAAAAGCCTCATTTTTTAAATAAAAAATATGTTATATTTGAATAGAAAAGACAGCCACCTTTTATGTCAGGTCATTTAATATAATCTGTTTTTCACTTTAGAAATGATTCATGTGATTTGGTGAGTTTTTTAAGTCCCTCTGAAAATATTATTGCCTACCTCTGGATGTTTAATGATAGCTTTTTCATTTTAAATATTTGTATTTTCACTATTATTAGGTTCATAATTAATTTTATGAGAATCAAAGTTCCCGCACAAATATACACACTTACATAATCAGAAGGCATAGAATGAATGGTTGATAGAGTTCTAGCAATTGTTAAGGCTGGAGTGAAAGGACACTAGGTAAGGCACTTGCCTTGAATATGCCCTACCTACTATACTATTGCTCCAGTACTATTGTATTCCATAAGGTTCCCTGGAGCCTGCTAGGAGTGATATCTGAGCCCAGAACGAGGAGTAATCCCTGAGTGCCACTGGCTGTGGCCCAAAACAAAACAAACACAAAAGAGTTCTAGCAGTTGTTTAAATCACTATTTCTGCTATTTTGGCATTACTTGTATCAACACTTATCAGCACTTCTAACACCACATAGTTGCCTGAAGCTTCATTAGAAGGACTTGTGAAATTCATCATCATAGCTGTCCTCATGGTTAAGACTGTTTATAGAAACACAGTAGGATTCATAGCTGAATTGGTAAAATTAGAGTCTGGATATAGCTATATTCAGGTTTCTTATGTTGCACAAAGGAGACCATAGAGAATGTGTCCCTCTCTAAAAGGGAAGTGCAGGTAGCTGTTATACCTAATTTCTGTTCTGAGAAGTTGTTTGAACCTCAAAGTCCAAGAGTTGTATTGAAGCTGCTCATGTTGTCATTCCTTGTTTTACCATTCAGTCATAATTCCAGACTCTCAAAAAGTAAGAGTTATTCACCCGATATTATGATATTTATCTAAATAGACTAGGCACAGGAAAAGAACCTTTTTTCAATTAGTAATGGAAGAGGCGTTCTAAAAAGTTTCTATGTGCCAGCTAATAACCACCCCCTGCAAGCTTATCAATCTTAAAATCAGGTCAGATGGGTGAATTCTGCCTGCACGATTTTGTTTATTGATGCCCAAGCTAATTGACTTCCTTGGATCCAGCATTGAGACTGACTTGTAAGAGCAGAGTCTTCTGCTAGACATTCTAAAAAGAGATTTGGAGCCATGCAGAGATTGCCTTTCAGAGTGAGATTTCTAAGAAATAGGAGACATAATTAGTTTCTGGTTAAGATTCTCAGTGAAAAGAAAAATGGTATACTCTTAAGAATCTCTGGCCAACCAGGGATCTGACTGTGGAGCAGCAGAAAGGAAATATGAAAAGTTGACATTTCATTAGGAAAAGGACCAGATGATAGCAGTGATTTGGCTGTGGGGAACTTTTAAATAAAACCTTTCTTTCCTCTTCCTCCGAGATCTCCAATTTGTTTGCACGCGATGAAATGGATGAAATCACTCAGGGTCTGATATCTGTGATGAAGCGTGAGCTCCCTCGCCATCCTCCAACCTTTGATAATCTATATGAATACTTCATTTCAAGGTCCAAAAGGAATTTACATGTTGTTCTCTGCTTTTCTCCGGTGAGCTTTTGTTCTGTTTATATTCATGTACAAGAAGTTACTTACTCAAATATACTTAGTTTGCCCATCTATTAGAAAATTTGTTCTGTCACTAACATTTGTTACAATGAACTCAAGATATTTAATAATTCACTGTCATCCATCTCTACTGATCTTTGAAATCTCATTTGGTGTGTATGAGTTAAAATATATTATCAATTTATTGCATAGCCTACAACTTTTTGTGTACTATTTAGAGTCATGGGCCATTTAATTATAAGTACTAGGTGAGATAATCTTGTCCATTAACCTCCAATATAAAACACAATATATAATGTCCCTAATGTTGATTTTAATATTTCTAGCTTAAGGTACTATCAAATTTAGTAGTTATAAGCCAGTCATGTATGTCCACAGTAAATAAGTAAAAATGAATACTTAGTACTGCTTGCCCCATTATTCAGAAGCTATGTGTGCAAGGGTTCTACCATTCTAGAAAGTATTTATGTAGAACATTTTCACATCACAGAAAGTTCCAGTAGACAGCCCTACTCTAGGGTTCTCACTAATAATTCACAAGACTGGATCGAGGATATAGCTCAAGAGGTCTGGAACATATGTTTTGCATAAATGAGACCCCAGATCTAATCTCAGCACTGCATATCCTTTGAGCATTCCCAGAAGTAACCAATGAACACTAACCTGGGAACAAGCTGCTGAGAACTATGGGTGTGGTCACAAAATAAGAACAAATAACTGGGCAAGAGAGAGAGTACAGGGATTAAGGACATGTCTTGTATGTGACTGATCTTAGTTCTTCGTAAGTTCTTACACTGCATATCTTCCTCTGAGCAGTTCCAGGAATGACTCCTACCAATTGAACTCTCTGGTTCTATACAGGTCTTACCCACAATCATATATTTTTGAAGGAAGTTGATGGAGCTAGGAGTGCTCAGGGGTTTTTGGCTCTGTGCTCAGTGGTGCTCAAAAGATCTTATGTGGTGTTTGGAATAGGGAGGGTATGCTTTATTCAAGGCAAGTTCCTTACTCCCTGTTCTAGCTTGCTATAAATTACTATAAATTAAATTTCATTTAACTGCTGTATCCCCTATTCTTCTGACTCATCTACAAAATGAACCTAATATATCTCACACACAACTCTTCAGATATTTGAAGAAAGACTTGCTGACTCTCTTGGGAAGTTCCTTCTTAGACCCACTCCCTTCCATTCCTTCTGCTATTCTCACTTGTTCCAGACCCCAGCCTTTCACTGGCCTGGCCATCTCTTCTTATAAAGATAACTTCTTAGAATGGAACCAGATGTCATCTGAGAGCACAGAAGAACATTAAAATATTACTTCCCATCACTTGGAAATTTAATTTATATATTAATGAAGTTAAAGAATTAAAATTTTATTTTATGATGTAATTCAGTTGACTCAGATTGCATAAATTCTCTCTTACTGAATTAAAATTTCTCTAATGTTTTATATCTTGGCTATCAATAGGTTGGTGAAAAGTTCCGTGCCCGTTCTTTGAAGTTTCCTGGCTTGATCTCAGGTTGTACCATGGACTGGTTCAGTCGCTGGCCAAAGGAGGCTCTGGTTGCAGTGGCCTCCTATTTTCTATCAGACTACAGTATTGTCTGCTCTATGGACACCAAGAAACATGTTGTAGAAACAATGGGTCTCTTTCATGATATGGTTTCAGAGAGCTGTGAAAATTATTTTCAAAGGTAAGTAATAAGCATGATAGCTATAAAGCCACAAACTTTGTATGCCAAATAAAAATAAAATGTCACATCCAGTAAAAGACTATCGATTGAGCAAAATCACAGTCTTAGTTTTTTTTCTTGTTTTGATTTGCAAGTTATTATGTATTGAAAAGATGATGAATAAATGAGGTTTCAAAATTAACTAGTGTCCATACTTAAATACCTCTTTCCCTTCAGGCTTCCAAGTAACAGATGCTTAATGAATCATTTTATTTCATTTGCTTAATTTTTCTTTTGAAAATGACTTAATGAATTCACTATAAACTGTATAAAATTAGTTTCTTATTCAAATGAATTATTTATTTTGATTAAAGAAGCACACTGTTTTAAAGTTTCATTATTTCCTTATGCTAAGGGAACATTTTGGTTTTGAATTTGCATCACTTAGTCTTATCAATGTTTTTATGCCAAATAATTAGGAAGCAGAATTTTAATTGACTAAAAGTCCACTCCGAAAAGTGGCAGTAGTGTATGTAAAAGCTGGTGTGAACAATTTTTAAAAAATGCAGAATTTTCCACACAAAGCATGGTGTTTGCTGAATGCAGTTGCTAAAAATAAATAATAGGAGGTAGTTGCATCTCTGGAAAACAGGTTTTTCCTTAGAGTAAATGGATGGAAGTATAGAACCTGTGTCAAAGGTTGTAGAACATGCCAGAGAGATTATGCTTGTTTCTCTCCATAGATATTCTAATAACACTTTAAATGATTTTGCAAGAACTTTTTTTCACAAAAATGTATGTATCTCAGAATTTTCACTTACTTAAATCATATCCAGGTCATACTTCTTCAAGGAAAACTCTTGGATTTTTGTTTGTTGTTTTAATTAATCTATGTGTGTTGCTTTTTACTGTTAGTAAGATTTCTATTTAATTTTGTAATATTTTGGCTCACAATATCTTTTTTATTTTTTGGTCCATACTCAGCAGTCTTCAACACTTACTCATGAATCACTTACTGTGGAATCATTTCTGGTGGAGTTTGGGGGACCAGATGTAGTGTTGGGGACCTAACCTGAATCAGCTCTAATCAAAGCAAGTATTTTACTTGTTGTATTATCACTCTGGCCTGGCCTAAACTATTAATAACAGTTTCTAGTGGACATAATTCCAATACCATACCCATCACTAGTGTTCCCATCTGTCTCCCCCAACCCCATTCCCATTCCTTCTCACTCACTCTTAACTCATTTGTGTGTTAGTCTCCCTTTTATATTGCCTTTGGATTTCTGTTGCTACCTCACTGGGTAGTTTTAAGTCCCACGTATAAAATATAATTATGTATATTTCATTTTTACCATTTTTACCACTCAGTGGACCAAGACCATGTGGTATAATGTACTACTATACAGCTCTAAGAAAGAATAAAATCATGCAGTTTGTATGCAACTGTTTAAATCATTTTCAACATGAAAAGAATTATTTGTAAGATATTTTTCCTTACTTAACTCAAATTCCACCTATAGCTGTCATTTATTGTGGAAAAATGTTTACCTTTGTGTAAGAACAAAAGCCTATATTATTTTTATTACTTTGTTATCTTAGGAAATAGCTAATACTGTCTTAAATTTTAAAAACTCATTCTGATTATAACATTCATACAATGCTTTGATAGTCATACATATATTCCGGTTATTAAAAATTTTAATGTACAATATAAAAAAGTTAATGTATATTTAAGTAATACAATACATAAATACAATTAATAATTTTAAATTCATCAGCTTACCAATGGTGAAAAATTATTTTATAGTAAAATAACTATGTAAATATATCTCCCTTTACTTATTGCTATTGGTTTATGGTAAAAAAAAAGCCATTTGTGTTGAATGAATCCTTTAATTTTAATTAAATTTAATTTTAATTTTAGTGATTTGCAAACCCACCTACTTAGTTTCTATATGTAGAAAAGGGTAACTAAAATCTATGGAATTAAGGTAGAATGCAGAATATTCATTTCTTGATTTTGTATTTTCAAATAGTTTTCAATCATCACAAAATTCCAGAAGATGTAGAAGGTGATTTTTCTTTCAGTTTTTCAGACAAGTAAACCAATGTCCAGAGTGGCGATAAGTCCCCTAAAAGGTTTCTTAAATGTCAAAACATCAGATATTTTGTTTTTTCCATATCACTTTTCTAAGAAAATCACTCACAGTTCCTTCCTTTCTGCTGGTGATGACCTTTCATGGTTCTGCTGATTTAGTAATGAGATGGCGTCTATGTTGGCGTCTCACAAACGTACCTGGAAGGAGGGAAGTTAAAGCCATATTCTTTTTGCATACTTCAGTCTCCACACAATAAGGCACTGACTGCCCAGCATTTAAAAGTGTCAATTCTGTGTCATGAATAATTACAAGTCCTAGGAACTGGCCAACATCTTTTTTACTGTCCATTTTTCACAACTGCCTGTACTTTCCTGTTTGTAAAGTCAAAGTCATAAGTATCATTACTTATGATCTCAATCTAGTTAGCACTCTTAGAATTTCTTGAAGCTTTCTATCATACTTGGTTGGGGGAAACTAGATTCCTTAAAAACTTCTTTTATGTTTTTCTTCTGGGGGGCCACACCCAGTGACGCTCAGGGATTACTCCTGGCTATGCTCTCAGAAATCGGTCCTGGTTTGGGGTACCATATGGGACGCCAGGGGACGCCAGGGGATTGGACTGCGGTTCGTCCTAGGATAGCCGCTTGCACGGCAAACACCCTACTGCTTGCACCACCGCTCCTGCCCCCCTCCTTTGACTATTTTATTTTTTCCTTTGAATATTTTAAACAATTTTAAACATTTAAAATATGTTAAACATTTTTTCATTCTTCTTTCAGGTACCGCCGAAGAGCTCATGTGACTCCCAAATCTTACCTCTCATTTATAAATGGTTATAAAAACATCTATACTGAAAAGTTGAAGTTTATTAATGGACAAGCTGAACGGATGAATATTGGTAAGAGTATGGAATCTTATCTTTCAGAGGCGTGTCAGTATTTTGGCTAGTAGATATAGTAAATACTGACTTTATTGATAGTCAAAATAAACTATTATAAGGGACAATCTAAGAGGTCTTTTACACACTCCACATCACTAATCATGAAGAAGATGAAAATTAAAACAACAGTGAAATATTATCTCACATTACAGAGATTGGCACATATCACAAAGAACAAGCACAACCAGTGGCACAGATTCAGGGAGAAAGGCACTTTCATTCATTGCTAGTGAGAATGTAGACTGGTCCAGCCTTTTAGGGATATGAATATTCCTCAAAAAAACTATAAAATAAGCTTCCATATTACCCATCAATACCACTCCTAGGGATATACCCTAGAAACAGCAAAACATGCAGAGAAGTCCTCTCTATTCCTATGTTCATTGCAGCACTAATTAAAATAGCGAGTATCTGGAAACCCAAGTGCTGGAGAACAGATGAGTGGCTAAAGAAATGGTGATATAGCTACACAATGGAATACTACATAGCTGTTAGGAAAACGAAGTCATGAAGTTGTTAATACTTGGATGGATATGGAAATTATTAATCTGAGTAAAATGAATCAGAGGCAGAGGGACAGAAACAGGATAAACTCATTGTGGATATAAGAAAAATAAAAGATAATATGGTAATAATATCCAGAAACAATAAAAATGAGGGTCAGAAGGACAAATCCATGGTAGAAAGTTTACCATAATTAAGGTGAGTGCAGGTAAGGTAGATAAGGGTCCACTATGACAATTGATAGTTGGAACTGATCACTTTGGACATGACCTGGGTACTGAAAAGGTATAAAGTCATGTGCATAATATTTCTTCATTAACGATAGTGCAAACCACAGTGTCAAAAAGAAGAGTTATTAGTTATTATTTTGATTTACAGTATGACATCACAGAACCAGTTGTACATGCTGTTATTTGCACTTTTATAGGAGCCACAAAATGCTACTCTATTATTTGTCTTGCTTGCCATCTCAATCTCAATAGAACTCAAAATTGCAAAAATAATGTTTATAGATTATATACAAAGTCGCGAGCTATTTTTCTTCCTTTTCCTTCTTCCTTTTTCCATCTTTCTTTTCCTTCCGTCCATCATCCATCATCCTTCCTTCCTTCCTTCCCTCCCTCCCTCTTCCTTCCTTCCTTCCTTCCTTCCTTCCTTCCTTCCTTCCTTCCTTCCTTCCTTCCTTCCTTCCTTCCTTCCTTCCTTCCTTCCTTCCTTCCCTCCCTCTTCCTTCCTTCCTTCCTTCCTTCCTTCCTTCCTTCCTTCCTTCCTTCCTTCCTTCCTTCCTTCCTTCCTTCCTTCCTTCCTTCCTTCCTTCCTTCCTTCCTTCCTTCCCTCCCTCCTTTCCCTTTTTGTTTTTGGGCCACACCTGACTGCCTAATTTACTCTTGTCTATGTGTTCAGGGACCATTTCTGGAAGGACTCTGGGCATCATATGTGGTGCTAGGGATTGAACCTGAGACAACCACATGCAAGCAAATGCCTTACTACTGTACTATCTTTTTGATCCTAATGGTGACTAAGTTGACCTTAATCACTATGGTAGTGTGACTTTCCCTTAAATGTATGTACTGTATATTCTCTGACTGAGCTAATTTTTTTCACCTCATACTGAAATGCTCAAAAATAAGGTCAGTAATGCTGCTAAACTATATGTAGCTTTATAAATAACATGTTATGTATAAAACCAATCACCTTATATTTATTATAAAATGTATATTGTAATAAATATTGACTAAATATTTGATAAAATATATTTATATATTCACTGACACTATGAGTGTGTTGATACAGGTCTTGATAAGCTTATGGAGGCAAGCGAATCTGTTGCTAAACTTTCTCAGGAACTTGCAGTAAAGGAGAAGGAATTAGCAGTGGCTTCAGTAAAAGCAGATGAAGTGAGTTTGCTTTATTATATCTCTAGGAGTAAAGAATTTTTTCATTAAAAGTCACTTTTATAATGCTATTAAGAAGTAAGTAGCATAAACTTTATATACTAGTATGGTAAGATACTGTTAATAAGCTTACTTAATTTCTTAAACTTTAATTTATTTAAAGATGAACCTAAAATGTTGTATCCTTCACTTAGGCTAAGACTGTTTTCTTTTTAAGAAACCAGTATATTGTAGACTTCTTGGATGTCCCAAGTCTCACCTCAAGTTTAAAATCAGGAAGTAAATAGATAAGAGGAAAAGTTGGTACAGTCCAAACTAGAAATATACTTCTTACAATGTGCCAAGGTGTATGTGTTTTGTTCCCTTACTACGACCATTCCAGTTTCAAACTGCTTTCTGCTTTCATTCACTGAGAAAGTTAATAATGGTCTTAAAATATGTGTTCTTAAGGATCTAGATATAATGTGTAGAGACAAAGGCATGTGCCTTGAATATGACTAACACTCATTTGATTCCTGGCACCACATGGACTCCTGAACAACACTGGGTGCAAGTTTGGAGGCTCCCAAGCACTGCTGAAAAGACCTAGGCAAATTCCCAGTACTGCAGGGTCCACACAGCACCATATCCTTGTATTCTCACTTTAAACCACTAGCCGGGGTTGGTGGAGACTTACTAGAAGGGGTCCCCTGGGCCTCTTGAGCAACACCTGGAGATACTCTTTCCTCCACCATGTGAATATTTTTAAGTTGGATCTCATAGTTACTAAAATGAGAGAGATAGCATAGCTGAGGCTCTTAGTATTTTTATGACCTTCAGCAAACATTGTTATTATATGGGCCTTAATACATTTTCTGGCCTTATTCTATTACATCGACTTGAACTGTAACCATTTTTAGAAATTGCATAGCATAGCAACACCATTTTTTGAAAGCCTAAGATGATTATTTATAGATTCTAAGCATGATGAAAGCTTAGGAAATAGAAGATGGCAAGGAACTGCTTCAAGAAATTAATTTCAAACACCCTAAAATAGAAATGACGTAGATGGAGGATAAATGCAGTCTGGCTCGTGTTTTATATTCTATTTAATAAATATCCTCTCTCTGTTCCAGTCTGTCTGTTTTGCTCCAAAGAATGCTGTTTGTTCTCATGTGTTTCCTCAATTTAACAGGTGTTAGCTGAAGTCACTATAAGTGCTCAAGCCTCAGCCAAAGTTAAAAATGAAGTACAGGAGGTCAAAGACAAGGCCCAAAAAATTGTGGATGAAATTGATTCAGAAAAAGTAAAAGCTGAGTCTAAACTTGAGGCGGCTAGACCTGCTCTGGAGGAAGCAGAAGCAGCCCTGAACGTGAGCTGTCCTTGTCATCTCTCCCAGCACAAATCTTTGTGGTCGTCATATTTTAGTGTTTGAAATTCACTGTGACATTTCTGGGGTTAGAAAGAGAAATGAGTTTCTTTGAAAATTCATTGTTGTTGTGGGGGCCATATCTTGCACTATTTTTGGAGGCCATGCGGTGCTGTCTCAAACCAGATACCTTTCTGAAAGGTTTACTTCTTTGACCCCTTTGTTTTCTAATCACCTTGTATCTGCTATGACACATACTCTTGGTTTAAAGCCATTGCGTTTTCTCTAGTCCTCAGAAATGAGAGAGATTCTTTTGTTCATTGTTGGAAACAAAAATAAAAATTATTTTCAATGGAAGACTAATTGCTTTTATCGAAGAATGAATAAGTTTATGGCAATCAATGAATAATAGGGTAGCAATAACAAGGCCTGTGTCTCACTCTAAGGATTCTAAAAAACATTGAAGCAGAGAGAAAGATCACTTAACCAAATGAGTCTTTGAAAAATTTTTTTATTGATTTTGTAATATTTTGATCTTTCTTGCCTTAAATGCCTTATTTCAGCTGATAGATAAAACCTTAAAATATCTATTTGAGCCCTATGTTATAATGACTTCTCCTATATCATTTGAGTTCCCTACCTTTCATAAACAGAGAAATATTCAAAATAAAACTAAATTTTCTTAGATGTAGGGTCTTGCTCCTCTTTCTATAGTCACAATAACATATCTTTCCTGAAAATCAATGTATTTAAATGTAACATCGTGGTAATTTGTTGCTAGCAGAGATCTTGGGTTCTATGTAATAAATGAGAATGATAGTTAAAAACAATAAGTTAAGAACCACAGGTTAAAAAAAAAGAATTCCTAAATAGCAATGAATGAACCATCATGAAAAAAAAATCTTAGAACTTAAATTCCTAGGGCATGTCAGGAATTATGGGGAAATAAATATTAAAGCTTTCTAGTTAATTTTTTTTCATCTATTAACTCTATTTAGCAATATGTATTCTTTTGTTTCCCAAATACAGACTATCAAACCCAATGATATTGCCACAGTGAGGAAACTTTCCAAACCCCCTCATCTCATTATGAGAATCATGGACTGTGTTCTGTTACTGTTTCAAAAGAAAATAGATCCAGTTACTATGGATCCAGAGAAACCTTGTGTCAAGCCATCCTGGACAGAGTCATTAAAAGTAAGTGAAGTCTATTTTGGCAATCCAGGAAAGTATCAACTGTGTGAAGGATATGCACTAAGAGCTAGAGAATAATTACTCCTTTTCTCCTGGAAGAATTATTTTATGGGGCCTTCCCCCAAATGTAAGTAAGGGAAGATTTTTCAAACTGGATATCTTTTTTAAGTATTTACATAAATAACTTATGTATATAAATGTATATGTATATAAATATATAAAATATATCCAGAAGCAAGCATTGGCATCATTTGTATGTCAATTTACCCCAATTCCAAAAATCCCAAACAGGACCTAAATGGTGAGTGGCAAAGAGGTACATTTACAGGACAAGAAGTATACATAATTTAAATATTTTTAATTTTATTTTGTTTGGGGTCACACCAATTGGTGCTCAGGAATTACTCCTGGCAATGCTCAGGGAATCATATGGGATGCCATGGATCAAACCCTGGTTGGCTGCTTGCAAGACAAGTGGGTACACTGTGCTATTGCTCTAGCTCTAAGTCCATATTGTTTTCTTTATCTCAACTACTTCCATAGTCACAATTTGTGCTTAAAGCAAGTCAATTGTTAATTCTTTGGAAAAATCCAATTTAGAGTTACATGCTAATTGAGTAAGAAAGCCTCCAGAACTCATGTTCTATAATATGTTTTTTTTTTTCAGTTGATGAGTGCGACAGGATTCCTGTGGAGTCTTCAGCAGTTCCCCAAGGACACTATAAATGAGGAGACAGTTGAGTTCTTACAGCCATATTTTAATATGGAAGATTATACCTTTGAAAATGCCAAAAAAGTTTGTGGGAATGTAGCAGGTTTGCTATCCTGGACGCTTGCTATGGCAACATTTTATGGTATCAATAAAGAAGTGTTGCCTTTGAAGGTAAAAACTCCCTTTCTCCTAGTAAATTAATGTTTCATACAATCAATCATCAGTATTACTTTTATTAAAAAAAATAAAGCAACAACAAAGCTTCCCCTGATCACAACCTAGGAATAGCCTCTGAACTCCACTGAGTGTGGCCCTGGTTTCCCCTGTGAACACAAAAGCGATCCTCCCCCCAAATTAGAGGTTTATAAGCAAATCTTTTCTTTTTCATTATTTTGTCACTTTCCAATTTTTAAATGTTTTCTTACATGACTTTTATATGTCTGTAGGCATCATAGACAATAAATAAACTAATTTGGGAATACCTAGGAAATTAATTTATTCATAATAAGACAATCAAAGGAAAACTTGTTATTTCTTTAAAATTTGGAAACTGATGATACTTGGATTACTATAATATTATTAAAATTTATAAAATTAGGACTAACAGGGAGAACTGTTTTAAATTTTAAAGATAAAAAATATTCAGTTCAAGAGAAGTCAAATATTAAAAGTGTCGCTTATAAAAGAAGAAAAATTAAAATGTCATAGGTAGCCCAAATTTAATACTAGAAAGCAATGAAAAAGGAGAATATATTGAGGAGTTAATTTCTGGAGTCTGAGAATTTAATGATTGTCTAATTATTCCATCATGCAAGAAATAACCAAAAATTATTCTTACAGATAGATTTGAAGTTGGAACATTGAGTGCCCCAAATTTGTTATTAAATGCTTTGTGAGTCATGGTACCTATGTCTAAATTTAAAAAAGAAGGAACTAAAGAACTAAAAACAGCAGTAGGAATCTTAAAAGCAAAAATCTCAAATAAAATAAAGGATTAAAAACCTAAAATACCTGGGAAATCAATACAGATAAATGATAATGTCTGATTTATTAAAAACATAACATGCCATATTGATTAACTATAAAAAAGCACATACTATTTATTAGAACAGTTTAGAAAATAAAGCAAATCAGGTCCCCCTGCAAAATGAGCCAATTTAAGTTTCAGACAGGGGCATACATCTATGCTTCATCTGTACTGGTCCAAGTTGTTTTTTATGTCCTTGTCTTTCTTGGGGAACAGAACGACAGTCTCAGGAGTGCAAAGATTTCATAAAATATGCCCCCAGACACTCATATCCTCCACTTTCACCCATTCCCCAATATAAAACCAAAAAGTTCAAAGGACTTGTTCTGTAAATGGAAAGTGCTGAGCAGGAAGGCAATGGAGTTATAGTTGTTCATAATAAGTCTTCTAGAAATAATTGCTTATTTATGCTCTGTTCAAAGGTTACTTTGAGAAACATAGAATATAAATAAAAAATAACAAAGTTGGACATGAGGAAATGATGAGAAAATTTGGGTTAAACAAAGGTGTTCCCCCAATTTCCTCTTTCTTTTTTACCTCGCCCTTGGATATGTAAAAGCCCACCTGGATCACTTGACCTTCCCCATCCTGGTGAATTTGTATTGGTTTAATAAAGAAAAAGCAGTCTGGCGTGGCGTGCTCAGAGAGACCATGAGGTGCAGACTGACTCTGTGACTCTCTCCTGCCTGGCTTGGTATATTAATTCTTTCCTGCTACCCTACCTGTGACACACTGTCTGCCTGAGGGTGGAAATACGTGTGTAGTGATTTCACTGATTTTACATCAGTGTACACAAAGAAACAAAATATGAAAGGAAGTGTTGTTAATGTAAAATTCAAGAAAGAAAAACACTTATATGTAAGGGAAGATTTGTTTTTTATTGATTAAAAATTATAGTCCACCATTAAAATTTAATTTTAACCATACTTTGGATAGGGGAGTACCTCTACTCAATGTTTAGGGATTGTTTAGGATCATGGATCAAACTATGATTTGAAAGTCTGGCTTGAAGGCTTCACAGGCTTGATAGTGCTAGGGTTCACCAGGGCCAAAGCTAACAGTACTTAGGAGAGCCTCTAGGGCTTGTGCTGGTTCCTCGGGGGTCTAAGGATCAAACTGGACTTCAGTGTTATTTCCCAAGATCTACAGTCATATTTTATGTGATAAATAAAATAACATCAAGTAACATCAAGAAAAATCATTAATATTTTAAGTGGAGAGTAATAGGAATAATCTGTAATTAAAAAGTTTAATACAGTTTAATATTTTTAAAAAGTTAAACTGAATGAAATATTCCTGGGAAAAATTATTTTAATTCAAAAAGTCAGCTGGGGCAAAAGAACACATTGAAAAATAAAATGAGAGTTTTCAAGAAACTTCTACTTCAGACAGCTCTAGAAAATAGCTTACTAATCATTTAATTTTTAAGCTTCTATTTTTTGTTTTAAAACTTATTTTTAGAGGTTACATTTGTTTATAAGGGTCTTAATGTTCATACACTTTGGAGGTTTTAGGTTTCCACACAACATTCATCACTGCAGTTCACAGTACCCTTTCAATCAACCTCCCCTTAGTTCTGTGGTCTCAAAACTAAGGTGTTATTATTACTGATTATTGTCTGTTCCCTTTATTTTTCTTTATTGTTTGTTTTTGGGGGTGTTAGCTTGGGGCCTCACCTGGTGGTGCTCTGAGGTTACTCCTGGCTCTGCATTCAGAAATTACTTCTGGCACATTCTGGGGATGTCAAGCCCACATAGGCCACATGCAAGAGAAGCACCCTACCCACTGTGCTATCTACCCAGCCCCTGCTCCCTTTTTTAATTTTCATATATTAACAAGATATTCTGGTATATGTATTTCTCCTTGTTATTTATTTTGCTGAGCGTGGGCCCCTCCAGTTCTATCATGTATCAAAGGCAATTGTTTCACCTTTTTTTTTAAACGTTTTTTTTTTGGTTTTTGTTTTTGGATCACACCCGGCAGTGCTCAGGGGTTGCTCCTGGCTTCATGCTCAGATATCTCTCCTGGCAGTCTCAGGGGACCATATGGGATGCTGGGATTTGAACCACCGACCTTCTGCATGCAAGGCAAATGCATTACTTTTATGCTATATCTCCGCCCCCTACTTTTTCTTATATGTAAATAGTATTTTTTTGTGTATGTGTAGTCAGTCTTCTCTATCAACTCTACATAATTGGGTATTGAGATTGATTTTACACCTTGGCTTTTTAATTATAAACAGCAATGTAATGTATATAGGTGTGTATATAGTTTTTCAAATTAGTCCTATTTTTATTCTTTGAACAAAAAACTTAGGGATTTTTTTCATGTAGGAATGAAATTGCTGAATCACATTCAGCCTGTTTAATAGTTAAGGATAGAATTGCAGCTAATTATTTTGAATTTATAAGGAATAGTTACCATCTTACAGAACTGAGGAAAAACAAGTATAGTAATTTTACAAAATAAATGCTTCATGGGGCTGACTTGCCTTGCATATAGCTAGCACAGATTTAATCCTGAGCACCCCATATGGTGTCCCAAGCCTTGCCAAAAATGATCCTTGAGCATAGAGCCAGGAATAAGTCTAAGCCACAGCTAAGTATAGCCAAACACCAAGAATAGAAAAAAGAAAAGCTGTATTCTGGTGTAGTGACTGTGTTGTGGTTACATTCTTTTCAAGGCATTATAAAATTTTACCTTAAGGGATATATGTTTTCTGTATCTAATTTCTGTTACCTAATTTATTTTTATCAAATGAATCATCCAAATGTTTATATATTCATATAATTTATCACAGCATAATATTTGTATTATATTTGTATAGTATAATATTTATTCAATTTTATTATATGATGATAACTATTAACTTTGTTTTATATTTTACATATTTTATATATTTGTATATATTATATTTTATAGATAATTATATAACTATATTATTATAATTTTATTATATTTTATAAAATATTATCTGTTGTAATAGTTTTATTATAATAAATTAGTGGGGCAAAGAAAAATGTCTAAAAGTAGAGGAAAGTTTAAGTAAATTATGATATATGCAAATAATAGAATACTATGTGCAATGTAATGCAAATAAAGTGTGTTTAAAGACATAAAATAGTTACACTGCATTAAAACTTCTTTATAAAGTGCTCACAGACTATCTCTGGGTAAAATCATAGGTAATTTTTATTCCTTTGTATATTGCTGCATCACCCATATCTTTTATATTGTGTTTTAATTACTAAGAGTAAAGCAAGTACTAAAATGAAATAGCTCCAAACCATCTGAATGCCCTGCTCACCTTCATATATCCTACAGGGCAAAAATTGCATAGTACATGCTATTATTTATGAAATTAAACTATGAGTATGTCTCAGACTTAATATAATCCACACTGATCACCTCTTTTTCTTTTTAAGGCTAACCTGGCCAAACAAGAGGGTCGTTTATCAGTTGCTAATGCTGAACTGGGAAAGGCACAGGCACTGCTTGATGAAAAACAAGCTGAGTTGGATAAAGTTCAAGCAAAATTTGATGGAGCCATGAATGAAAAAATGGTGAGATAATAGGCAAAAAATTATTGCAGGGACATACAACAAAGTCACATAATTTTTGTAGAATCTTAGAAACTAGATGAATTTAATAGGTTAAAAAAATCAGCTAAATTCTATTATTCACTGACTAAATAGTCTACTTGTTTGGGATCCTGAATACTTCAAACTCTTGTTTGTGCTTTCAAGAATCCTTTTCTGTTCTCAGAAATGCCATTTTGACACCCTCCCCACCATGTCAGCTGTTCCAAGAGAGAAAAGTGCCAGGACGAGCAGAGAGTCTTCCAGCCCCACCAGTTAAGATTTGTCCAGCGTTATGGTCACTGAGGAAGAGATAACAGCATAGAAGCATAGGGGGGCTCTTTATGACTCAGACACTCTATGTTGCCATCCACATCAGCCGTTCCAAAAAGAGTGCACCACTCTGCTCAGTCCACAGCTGCACATTACCTCTAGTCACTCAGCCACACACACCTTCAGACTGCAAAAGTCACAGTCGTAAAGCAATGTAGAAACCCCTCTCCCATGCTTAATGAACAAAGATGGAAGCTCTGAACACCCAACCAGCATCAGTCAACTAACCTCTCTGATAAGGACTTTAGAATGGAAATGTTAGGAATGTTAATGAACTCAAGGAAACCATGGGTCATAAAGACAATAAAACAAGAGAAGATGATCAGAAAAAAAAAACATCAAATAGAAATAATAGAACTGACAAACTTGATAGGTGCAATAAAAAATTCACTGGAAAGCTACACCATTGGAATAACAACTGCTGAGTACAGAAGTAGTTAGCTTGAAGATGAAGTGCAAAGCACTTCAAGGCAACAGGATAAGATGGGAAGAGTCTTTGAAATAAATGAACAGCTGACAAAGAACTTCAGGATGAAATCAAGAGGAACAATAAAAAAATGTCAGGGTCCCAGAGGGCCAGGATGACAGCCCTTTTGAAGAAGCAATGATCAAAGATATTATTGTTGGGAAGGTCCCAGAACTGGAGCATGCATGACTCCACATTCTAGAGACTAAATGTTGCCAGCTAAAAGAGATCCAAATAAAAATTCTCCAAGATATGTCCTCATCAAAATGATGAAACTCATAAATAAAGGTCAAGTATCAAAAACAAGATTAAAGAAGGAAATCAATATTGCAAATCACAGTGTCTAAAAGGTAAAAAGGAAAGAGAAAAAGAGAGAGAGAAGAAAAATGTCTGCCAGAAGCAGGCAGGGGGGGGGAAGAGAAACAGGCATTGGTGGCAGGAAGTGTTCCCTGGTGAAGGGTGTTGTACATTGTATGACTGAAACTCAGTCATAAATAACTTTGCAACTGTGAAAAACTCAACATTTTATAAACAACTTTATAATCATTGTGTTTAAATAAAGTAATTTTTTTAATATAAATTTTTATTTTGATCATAGTGGCTTACATATTGTTGACAATAATATTTTAGGTACATATTTACATAAAATCAGGGGGGATTCCCATCGCCAAATTGTCATCCCTACGCCTCCGTTTCTATCCTACCTCCCTTTTCCTTTTCCCTCACCCCAGGGCGGCTAGAATATGTGGTCCCCTCTGTATCTAACCCACTACTTAGTAGTCTTGCACCTGTTTGGTCCTGATGCCTCCCTTATTTCCCCCTCTATCTGGAGTCAGGACTAGCTAGTTCAAGTTGCGTGGTTTTGTTGAAGGAGAAAAAAGCAATAAACTGGGGTAAGAGTCTAATACCCCGAAAATGGGCGGAGTCCTTCTAAAGGCTCTCATCATCAATCTGGGAGATGGAGAAAAAGTAGGTGAAACACTCCACTAGTACCAAAAGAAGTGTCAAATGTCCAGTGAGGGCTCCAGCTATATCGATAAGCACCACACAGAGCAGACAAAACAAACAAACAAACAAGTAGAAAAAAAATAAAACAAAAACAGACAAACAAAAATCACGCCATGGTCTTGAATTAAGAAACATGGCATAGCACATAACGAAAGAGAAGAAAGGAAGAGAAAAAAAAATAAATAAATAAAAAAAATAAGTATAATTGGGGACTACACTTTCAATAATCACACCCAAACAGAGAAATCGACCAAAATAGATTGGTAAATCAAAAATAATAATAACAATAATAAATGAAGGTAATATATATATTTATATCAAAAAAATAACCAAGGTTTTGTGCTTTTTGTATTTTTGTTTTTTTCCCTCCTGCACTGGCACAGTAAATATTGGGGTCATTCGAAAAAGAATTCACTTGGCCTAAGAGATATGGGATTTCTCCGTCCTTGGAGCATACTGTCATGGGATCAACTCTAGACATTGCTCAGGATCCTTTACTTTCCCGGTGGTTTTTTTTTTTTTTTTTTTTTTCCTTTCTTTTTTTTTTTCCTTTGGTGTGTGGAAGACTTCTGCTCTGTGTTTAGAGGTCTCAGTATCTGTACAGATCCTGAGGTGGGACTTATGATGAAGTCAGTCTTTGTGGTTCTAGAGGTTCTGTTACCTCAGTGTCATTTTAACCCATCTTCTGTGGTTGATGATCTTGGTCTTTGCACTGAGCCTAGGGTGGCACCTAGGATAGCGTCTTTCTTTGTGCTCCCAAAAGCCCCATTCCGTTACAATTGTCTCTGCCGGATCTTTGGGGCTGGGGATCATGATTCTTGTGCAGGTCATAGTTCAAACCCTAAACTAGGGCTTATTTATTGGTCCCAAGATGTATACAGTCTGGTCGTGGATCAAGCAGCCAGTCATCTGTAAATCCCGATCTTGGGTTTTTGTCCTACCAAAGGGAGCCAAGACTTCTGGTTTTGTCTTGTCGTTAGTTGGTAAGGTAGGCTAATCTGCTCTAAGGTCAAGATGATCGCATTTTCCCCGTTGTCAGGATATCATGTTAGAGCTGGGCCTTGTTGTTGGTCTCGTCGTATTAAGGCTGTCCTGGATGGAGTTTGTTTCCTGCAGCTGTTGTGGAGAGCTGTGCCGTTTCTATGTCGGAGATCCAGGGTTCAAGGCTGGATGAATGGTATCTAATCACCTGAGGTCTAATTTGATTCCACATGACATATTTTCAAGGCAGGAGATATCCCTATATTTTAAATAACTATGAGTTCCTATCTCTAGTAGATAAGAGCTCTCTTTTATTTTTTTTTTAAATGTAAAATTTCCCCTTTACTTAGTGTGCCTTTGTAGGGGGAAGTGGTGCTACATTATAATGTCTGTGTATTCGTGGGTGGACTGATGGGATAACAGTCACAGGTCACCTACCAAAAAACGAAGAAAGAAAAAAAAAAGGGGGGGGGATTGAAACTGTATGTGCTCACAAATATATATGAAGGACAAACATTTAAAAAAAAAGATAAATAAATAAATTAAAAAAAAAAGAAATAAAATGAGTTAGCGAAATTTTTATGGGACCAAAGTGGTGCAAAAGACTACCTTACATTTGGGGGAGGGCAGGTAAAGAGGTGGTGTATTACAGGTCTTATGCCTATGTTGGAAGTACAGTTTTTCCCATTGTCTTTTGGGTTTTTCTTGTGGTGTGTGGGTTCCCAGGCATCTTCCTAACCCACCCCCTGACCTTCTTCAGATTGGTAAATATTTGCGGCAGGGGGGTCTTGGAAGAGTTCTTGCATTGGGGATACTTTTGGATCTAAGCCCGGTTTCAAGGAGCAGTTCGCGTTAGGGGGAGTTGGTCGGGAGGGCCTCGCAGCATGAGTCCATAGGGGAGTTGGCTGTCTTTTCTTTCAGGAGACGAGGTGTGGTTTTATCTGGGTGTCCTCTCGCCTGGGTGCTGGGTACTGGTTCGTTGGGTAGGAGGTCGATCTTGATGCCTAATAGAATAAGGACTGGGGGTGAAGAGTTTTAATATGGTGGGAGATCTGGATGAGATTGAGGGGTGAGGGGATAGTTGGATTTCCGGAGGGGGGAAAGGGGAAGGTGTATGGGAAGGGTTTGAAGGGAGAGAAAAGAGAAAATACCTTAGAGAGAAAAGGGGGGGAGAAAGGGAGAAAAGTAATGAGCAGAATAGAAGAAGAAAAAAAAAAGTAGTGAGAAGAGGGGAGAGAATAGCAAGGGAATGCTGGTTTGATTGAATGTGTTCGAAGAATAGAGCCTGTAGTTTAAGTCTGTACGTCTCAGGTACTGCTTCAGTGGTCTGACTGGTCACGTGCTTCAATTCCTAAATGAAGGTATTACCTAAAGATAAAGTGTATGTTAAAGAGTTTTCTTGTGGCCATCTCGTAGTGCAAGCAAGGTATGGTATCCCGTGTGGTATCCCGAGTTGCCACCTTAGTTTGTCCGCCCTTTGTATCCAAGGGCACCTGTGGGCAGAAAAGCTGAGAGGTTATTTAAAGTATAGTAAGATAAAGGTATTAAAAGGTAGTGTTATGGTATGTTGCCATTGTAGTCCGTGATTTCCCTTGGTGTTCTATACTTGTGTTCCTGTATATGAACTCTAAGGGATTATTGTGGACCTTTGTTGTAGAAGTCTGATTACATACCTGTTCTCTCTATGCTGCCGTTTCTGTTGTTGCTGTTTTCTTTGTGGTATAATGTGTAGTCAAGAGTTTGCGTTGTTCCTTTTTCATGTATTTTGGACACTGCTCCCACGTCTATGCTGACTATTACAGTGTTCGGAGTTTCTACCCTGTTATTTGATAGGATTTAGTTGTGTATAAACTATGTGTTCTAGGTGTTTCAGAATAGTGCTACCATTCTGTGTTTATCTTTTGTCTTCTGACTTACTTCGTTTAACATAACATGATCTAGGTCCATCCATGTTGCTGCAAAGTCTGTGATTGTATCGTTTCTGACTGCCATGTAATATTCCATTGTGTATATGTACCACATCTTAATGATCCATTCATCTGTTGTTGGACATCGAGGTTGGTTCCAAGATTTGGCTATTATACTGAGTGCTGCAATAAATAGTGGGGTGCATATATATTTTGGAATGAATGTCCTTCCATCTTGTGGGTATATGCCTAGTAGAGCAATTGCTGGGTCAAATGGCAGATCAATTCTGAGTTCTTTGAGCACTCTCCAGACTTTTCTCCATAGATGTTGGACTAGGGGGCATTCCCACCAGCAGTGGATGAGAGTTCCTTTCATACCGCATCCTCACCAACAAAGGTTGTTTCCATTATTTTTGATGTGAGCCAACCTCACTGGTGTAAGGTGGTATCTCATTGTTGTCTTGATTTGGATCTCCCTGATGATGAGTGAAGGTGAGCATGTTTTCATGTGTTTGTTGGCCATCCTTCTGTCTTCCTCAGAGAAGTGTCTATTCATTTCATCTTCCCATTTTTCTATGGCTTTATTTGGTTTTGAGGGGCTCAGCTTTCTGAGTGCTTTGTATGTTCTAGATATCAGCCCTTTATCTGATATGTCAAGTGAAAAGATTTTTTCCCATTCTGTTAGCTGTCTTCTTGCGTTAAGTAGGGTTTCTTTTGCCATGCAGAAGCTTTTTAGTTTGATGTAGTCCCATTTGTTTATATTTGATGCTAACATTCTTGCCATTGGTGCTCCGTTCTCAAAGACCTTTTTGATATATAGGTCTTCGAGTGTTCTGCCTATTTTATTCTCGATAAACTTTATAGATTCAGGTCTGATTTCAAGGTCTTTGATCCATTTTGAGTTGACTTTTGTATAAGGAGTGAGGTATGGGTCAATTTTCACTTTCGTACATGTGGTTTTCCAGTTGTACCAACACCATTTGTTGAATAGGCTTTCTTTGTTCCATTTCAGATTCTTGCCTCTTTTATCAAATATTAGTTGGCTGTATATCTGGGGGTTTATGTCTGGGAATTCTGTTCTGATCCACTGGTCTGAGCTCCTGTCTCTGTTCCAGTACCATGCTGTTTTAATTACTATGGCTTTATAGTATAGTTTCAAGTTAGGTAAGGAGATGCCTCCCAGCTTCTTGTTTTTCAGTATGTGTTTGGCTATCCTGGATCTTTTGTGGTTCCAGATGAATTTTGTGATTGATTGTTCTATTTCTTTAAAGAATTGTGTCTGAATTTGGATAGGGATTGCATTAAATCTATATAGAAATTTGGGTAAGATAGTCATTTTGACTATGTTAATTCTACCTATCCATGAGCATGGGATGTTCTTCCATTTCTTTAGATCTTCTTCAATTTCTTTCTGAAGTGTTTTGAAGTTTCCCTGGTAAAGGTCTTTCACTTCTCTTGTAAGGTTTATTCCTAGATACTTGATATTTTTTGATACTATCTTAAATGGGATTGTATTTTTAATCTCTCTCTCCTCAACTTCATTGTTTGTATATAGAAACGCTACTGTCTTTTGTGTATTGACTTTGTATCCAGCCACTTTGCTGTATTGGTTGATTGTTTCTAGGAGTTTTACTGTGGACTCTTTAGGGTTTTTGATGTATATCATCATATCGTCGGCAAATAGAGCTAGCTTGTGTTCATCTTTCCCTACTTGAATTCCTTTGATTCCCTTCTCTTGTCGGATTGCTATTTCTAGGACTTCTAAGATTATATTGAATAAGAGTGGAGAGAGTGGACAGCCTTGCCTAGTTCCTGACCTTAGTGGGAATGCTTCTAGTTTCTCGCCATTAAGTATAATGTTGGCTGTAGGCTTTTCATAAATAGCTGTAACTATCTTGAGGAAGGTTCCTTCTAACCCTATTTTGCTGAGTGTCTTTAACATGAAAGGATGTTGGATTTTGTCAAATGCCTTCTCGGCATCGATTAATATGATCATGTGGTTTTTGTCTTTCATGTTGTTGATGTGATGTATCATGTTTATTGATTTGCGTATGTTGAACCAACCTTGCATTCCTGGTATGAAACCCACTTGGTCGTGATGTATGATCTTTTTGATGAAGTGTTGGATTCGGTTTGCTAAGATTTTGTTGAGTATCTTTGCATCTATGTTCATTAGTGAGATTGGTCTGTAGTTTTATTTTTTGGTGGTGTCTTTGCCTTCTTTGGGAATGAGTGTGATATTAGCCTCATAAAAGGAGTTGGGGAGGATTCCTGTTTTTTCTATGGTTTGGAAAAGCCTTTGGAACAGTGGTAATAGGTCTTCTTTAAATGTTTGATAGAATTCACCTGTAAATCCATCTGGGCCTGGGCATTTGTTCTTAGGGAGTTTTTTAATTACCTCTTCAATTTCCTCTGAAGTGATTGGTCTGTTTAGACTTTCTAGATCTTCCTTTTCCAGTCTTGGAGGAGGGTGTTTGTCCAAGAATCTGTCGATTTCTACTGGGTTCTCTAGCCTAGTTGAGTATAGTTGTTCATAATATGATCTCATGATATGTTGTATTTCTTGGGGTTCTGTTGTAATCTCTCCCCTTTCATTTGTGATCCTAGTGATTTGGGTGTTTTCCCTCTTTTTTTTGGTGAGTCTTGCCAATGGTTTGTCTATCTTGTTTATTTTTTCGAAAAACCAACTCCTGGTCTCATTGATTTTTTGTATTGTTTTCTTAGTTTCGATGTTGTTTATTTCTGCTCTGGTTTTTATTATTTCTTGCCTTCTGGTTGTGGTTGGATTTCTCTGTTGCTGTTGTTCCAATTCTTTGAGGTGATCTTTTAAACTGTTGGTTTTGTTGTTTTCCTGTTTCTTGACATAGGCCTGTATTGCTATGAGTTTCCCCCTAATTACTGCTTTTGCTGTGTCCCATAGATTTTGACATGTTGTCTCTTCATTGTCATTTGTCTCAAGGAATCTTTTTATTTCTTCCTTGAGTTGTTCTTTGATCCAGCTGTTGTTAAGCAGCATGTTGTTTAGTCTCCAGGTATTAGTTTTCCTCCATTGCTTCTTCTTGACATCAATTTTAAGCTCTGTTGCATAGTGATCTGAAATGGTACTTCTAATGATCCTTACCTTTGTGATCTTACATAGGTTGGCTTTGTATCCTAAGACATGGTCTATTCTGGAGAAGGTTCCATGTGGGTTTGAGAAGAATGTGTATTCTGCTTTCTGGGGATGGAGGGCTCTATATAAGTCTGTTAGCCCTAAATCTTCTAATTTTTCATTTAGAGCTCTTATTTCTTTGCTATTTTTCTGCTTGGAGGATCTGTCCAGTGGTGATAGTGGAGTATTGAGGTCCCCTACTATTATCACAATTCCCTTCATGTGTTTCTCCAGGTTTGCCAGTAGTTGCCTCACATATTTTGGTGACTCTACATTAGGTGCATAGATGTTGACCAGGGTTAGTGTTTCTTGATCTAATGTTCCCCTGACCAGTAAGTAGTGACCCTCTTTGTCTCTGATCACTTTCTTGAGGTTGAATACAATTTGGTCTGATATAAGAATGGCTGTCCCTGCTCTTTTTTGTTTTCCATTGGCCTGAATAATTACTTTCCATCCTTTTATTCTAAGCCTGTGCTTATCCTGTAGCTGTAGGTGTGTTTCTTGCAGACAGCAGAAGTCCGGTTTATTTTTCCTAACCCAGTTCTCTACTATGTGTCTTTTAATTGGAGAGTTTAGTCCGTTTACATTTAGGGAAATTATTGATAGAGAGGACTGTTGTACAGTTGTATTGTATGGAGTGGTTGTTGTTACAATCGGGGGTTTGGATTGTGTAATTCTTCTCTGAGTAAGTCGCTTAGGATCGGCTTAGTTTGCACAAATAGTTCAAGTTCATTCATGTTTGAGAATGTTTTTAGTCTGCCCTCCCATATGAATGATAGTTTTGCTGGGTATTGGACCCTGGGTTGGAAATTTCTTTCATTCAGTCGTTTAAATATGTCATTCCACTGTCTTCTTGCTTGAATTATTTCAAATGGGAGATCTGGTTTGATTCTTATGTCCTTTCCTTTGTACTTGAGGTTTTTTTTCTCCCTTATTGCTTTCAGGAGTTCCTCTTTCTCTTTGTTTTTTGCCATTTGGATTATTATGTGTCTTGGTGTGGGTTTATTGGGGTCTACTTTATTAGGGACTCTCTTGACTTCTTGGATTTGTCCTGAATTGTCTTTCCAGAGGGTGGGAAAGTTCTCTGTTATTATCTCCCCGACTACCTGTTCTACCCCCTTCCCTATTTCCTCCCCTTCTGGTATACCCACAATTCTTAGATTGTTTCTTTTGTCCTTGTTGATTAGATATTGGATTTTTCCTTCCAGTGCTTTGCCTTTTATTTCTTTGTTGGTTTCTTGATCATTTTTTGATTGCAGTTTTCCTTCGAGTTCTTCTATGTGCTTCTCCAACTCTGTGTTTCTGCTCGTAAGGCTTGTTACCTTGTCTTTTAATTCCTTCACTTCTTTTTGTATGGACTCTCTCATGTTCTTTGACATTTCTTCTTTAATTTGGCTGATTCGTTCGTCCATGGATTTTTTATATTCGGTTGTTAGGGTTTCTTTTAATTCTTTTAGTAATTCTTGCATTTCCTTCCTCATGACTGCTTTTAGGTCTTCTTCCCGTGGATCTGTGCGCTTTGGTGGACTTGGAAATTTGATAGGGTTTGTCATGGTGTCTCCAGTTATTAGCGATTTCCTTGCTTTACGCATTGTTCTTTGTATTTAATGGTGTATTTTGGAGTGCTTTGGCTTCTAATTTTGGCCTGCTTTGGTCCCCTTCCTGAAGGTGTTTCTAGAGGGGCCTGTTGGGTGAGTTTGTTGGGCCTAGCCCTTTCTCCTCCCCTTTGCTACCTAGAGTGCAGCCTTCCTGCTGTGGGTCTTGTCCCTTTCTGCTCCTTATTTCTGTCAGCAGTGCAGTTCCACTCCTGGCCACAATGGTTACTGGCGCTGTTGAGCCTAGCTCTCAGTCCCCCCTCCTTTCTCTGGGAGTCAATGGAGCTCCGCCCCCTCCACGCCTCCCTTGAAGGGTTCCCTCAGTCCAACCCTTCAGGCTCTGTCCTCACCCTTGGGGAGTCCCTGGTCCACTCCAGGGTCCAGGGAGGTGGACTGCTCTAGTTCCCCTGCGAGTCCAGATGGCTGGCCCTATCTCTCCCGTCTGTTCGGGTCGCTCAACTTGACTTTCTAGTCACCCACCTGGGGGAAGGGAGTCACTCAACCCTCTCCGGCTGGCATGCAGGGGTTCCTTGGGGAAGGGTCCGTCCCAAATGCCGCGTGCAAAGAGACAGAAATTCCCTCACTCACTCCTCCAGCCGGCCCGCCAAAGGGTCCGACCCAAACACCGGCGCAAAGAGACAGAAATTCCCTCACTCACTCCTCCAGCCGGCCCGCCGGGGTCCCTGGGGAAAGGGTCCGACCCAAACACCGGCGCTAAGAGACAGAAATTCCCTCACTCACTCCTCCAGCCGGCCCGCCGGGGTCCCTGGGGAAAGGGTCCAATCCAGACACCGGCGCAAAGAGACAGAAATTCCCTCACTCACTCCTCCAGCCGGCCCGCCGGGGTCCCTGGGGAAAGGGTCCGACCCAGACACCGGCGCTAAGAGACAGAAATTCCCTCACTCACTCCTCCAGTCGGCCCGCCGGGGTCCCTGGGGAAAGGGTCCGACCCAGACACCGGCGCAAAGAGATAGAAATTCCCTCACTCACTCCTCCAGCCGGCCCGCCGGGGTCCCTGGGGAAAGGGTCCGATCCAGACACCGGCGCAAAGAGACAGAAATTCCCTCACTCACTCCTTCAGCCGGCCCCTAAATAAAGTAATTTAATAAAGAGAGTTACAGAGTGACAAAAAGAATTTAAAAATTGAATTAAACATTCTCTGCCTGTAAAAAACACATTGGAATAGTCCGAATCATCACAAACTTAAAGTCAAAGGTTGGAAGACAATTCTTCAAGCAAACTAACACCTGAGAAAAATTTCGTTGGCCATATTAATATCTGATGACAAATTCTTCAGGATCAGAAAGACAGAGATCCAAATAAAAAGTCTCCAAGATATGTTCTCAGCAAAATGATGAAACCCATAGATAAAGGTCAAGTACCAAAAGCAAAATTAAAGGAGGAAATCAATATTGCAAATCACAGTGTCTAAAAGGTAAAAAGGAAAGAGAGAGAAAGAGAGAGAGAGAAGAAAAATGTCTGCCAGAAGCAGACAATAAATGGATGTGTACATAAGGAAGAGAATTACACTCCTAAATATATATGCAATAAATGAAGGGTCAGCAAGCTACTTAAAACACAGCTGCTAAAAGATTTGAAGAAAGATATCAATAGCAACTCTCAAGTGGTTGAAGACTTCAACAAGACTCTATCATCTCATAATAGATCAAATAGGCTAAAAACTCAGCAAAGAAATACTGGCTGTGAAGGAAGAAATGAGAGAGCACTCCAGTACATAAGGAGCATTCTCCAAGATAGACCAAATGCAGGACCAAAAAATCTACCTCCATAAAGTCAAGAAAATAAAAATTAAATAAACCATCTTCTCAGACAATGATGGCAATAGAAGTTAATTAGAAACAGACATGGAGAAATAAAATAATTGTTTAATACCTGGAAATTAAGCAGCTCACTAATGTTCTATAGAAAAAACTGATTCATTCCAAGTGAATACTGACTTTAAAGTTATAAAATAGGTTGATATCTGGTTTAGGAACTACTCGGTGGTGCAATTGACAGCAATAAATCTAGTTTTACATGGCAAGTAGGAACCCTGATGTAACTTCATGGGATTAAGATTCAAGCAGTGGTGATCTGATAAATGAGACTATTTGAGATATTTGAGACTATTGAGTAGTGGGAATGGGAAAGAGGAAGAAAAAATATCAGTGTTTCTAATTTATCAGATCTAAGCGTTCCATTTATTGCCAGAATGAAGCTACCAATAAGATGATATTGAATACAGGCATGGAGTGAAGGGAGATGCACAGTCATTCCCAATGATATACTCTTCTATGATTTGAGGATAGACAAAGTGAAAAATAACCAGTTGTAGGAAAAAATGAGTTTTGATATTTATTACATTTCCTTTTAATTGTATATTTTATTGTGAATTTTTCATCTCATATTTTATAATAGCTGTGTTGAACAATAGCTCACAACTGTTCTCTACTCAAATTATGACAAAGTTCATGACTTGAGATAGTATATTTGGTATATTTTATTCTATTTTGATATGATTTTACAGAAATAATATTTTAATTATGTGATCTCGCTATTTTCCTGAAAAATTGCTTCTCAAAATTTAGTCAGGTAAAAATAACTAGATTATGAATGATTTATCAGAATTTTATATATAAATTTTTACTCACACTGTATTTTTAGATTATATGTCACATCGAAATTCTCACGTATTTTGTGTAAATATATGTATTCATTTTGGGGTCACACTTGTGGTGCTCAGAGCTTACTATTCCTGGTGGTGCTCAGGGAACCATATGCAGTTTGAGGGATCAAAATGTGTCGACTGCATGCAAGACAACACATTATACTTGTACTATATATATACACATATACATATATGCATATATACATATTGCATATATACACAAGTACTATTTCTCCAGTCCCTTTATGTGCATATAACAAAATTTTTTGATTTAATTTTTTTTTATTTTTTGGTTTTTGGGCCACAGCCGGCGGTGCTCAGGGGTTACTTCTGGCTATCTGCTCAGAAATAGCTCCTGGCAGGCACGGGGGACCATATGGGATGCCGGGATTCTAACCAACCACCTTAGGTCCTGGATCGGCTGCTTGCAAGGCAAACGCCACTGTGCTATCTCTCTGGCCCCTGATTTAATATTTTTAAAGCATATTGAGTGTTGAGGACACATGCTTTTCATGAATAAGGCATGGGTTCCATATCTGTACCACATAGTTCCCTGAGCTCCTCTGGGAATGAATTCCATTTGGGAGTAGGCCTTGAGCATCACTCATTGTGGCCCTAAATCAAACCACATAAAAGGTGGTTGAGACTCTCTGCCTTTATATGTGTAGGATTTGCTCAGTGATGCTGATAATTGTCGGAAGAAGATGCAGGCAGCTTCCACACTCATTGATGGGCTGAGTGGGGAAAAAGTGCGTTGGACGGCACAAAGTAAAGAGTTCAAGGCTCAGATCAATAGGTAAAAGCATGGGTCTTTGTTATCATTGTTCTTTGCCATCATTTCACATAGTATTTTTGGTGACAGGAGAAAAACATAAGATCTTTGCCCTTGGTAAGATCTTGTTTCAGTTCTTTCATATCCCCAGCACCTGAGAAAGTCAAGTATTCACAGAGCCTGAATTGTGCATGCTTTTGTGAGTTGAGCTGGAACAGCTGTGAAAGAGATCTGAAACATTGTTTGTGAAACATTTCTGTCTCTATTTTAGTTCAGGGTTTTCCATGTGAGTGTGCTTCCAATCGGGTTCAGAATTGTCAGAATAATTGAAAGGTCCACTCTAGTTATTTTAAAATTGGGAATCAATGGTTTGTCCAAAATGCAAGGGCATTCGTTGACATATCCTCAGAAAACTTAGAGAGTGAAAGGAAATTGAAAAAGAGACAGAAGAGAGGAAAGAAGAGTGAGGAGAAGGTTATGAAATGAAAAAATAGGTTTAGGACTTGGGATGGGAAAGGAGTACTTTTATCCTCTAGAAATCAAGGATTCCTGCAACCTTTAGAGAGAAGGAACTTCCTTTCTTGCTCCCTGACCTAGCCACATGTCTCATCTAGGGTTTGGAGTCCAATTTTTTCCCACCATTTCTTCACTTCTGGTGACCTAGTCCTACACATAGAGCAAAGGAACTTTCACCTAGAGAGTAAACCAGCCACTAATTGGACCCTGCAGATTCCTTAGTGGAAGAATTTGGAATTAGGTAAATTCTTTTGTGTTTGTGTGTTTTTTTTAAGTGAGTCATCTTGCTTAATTTTTCTTTTTAACAGACTTGTAGGTGATATTCTGCTGTGCACAGGATTTCTTTCCTACCTTGGTCCTTTCAATCAGATATTTAGAAACTATCTGCTCAAAGATCAGTGGGAGTTAGAGATGAGAGCACGGAAAATTCCTTTCACTGAAAATCTGAATCTTATTTCAATGTTGGTGGATCCTCCCACAGTAAGTTTACTTTTATATTTTAATTTTAGTTTCAGTTTATTTCTGATCCCAAAATAAGGTGTACCCAATGTTTTATTTATCCAATTTAATAAAAAAGATTATTTTAAAATACAGAAAAGCTTAAAAAAAACGGGGGTTTTCTTTGTGGTATAAAAGGTAGGCAGTATGATGAACTCAAAGTTCAATTTTGTGTGTGTGTTTTTTTTTGGGGGGGGCACACCCGGTGACACTCAGGGGTTACTCCTGGCTATGTGATCAGAAATCGCTCCTGGCTTAGGAGACCATATGGGACGCCAGGGGATTAAACCGCAGTCTATCCTAGGCTAGTGTGGGCAAGGCAGATGCCTTACCACTTGCACCACAGCTGCAGCCTTGAGCTATAAATTTCTAATATTACATCCTGCTTACAATTCTCATTATTAAACAGTTAATTTTTTTGAACATTTTAGGCAAAAGTAAGCATTTTAGACAAAAGTAAATTACTGGCATTAACCTTATAATTTTTGTTGTTTTTTGTTATTGTTGTTTTGTTTTGCTTTGTTTGGGGGCTACACGATTTACTCCCTGCTCTGCACTCTGGAATTACTACTCCTGGCAGTGCTCTGGGAATGCTGAGGATTGAACTAAGTAAAAGTCAGCCACTCATCTATGGGTTTTAAGAAAAATTAAGGATATTGTTGTAATAATCCCCAGAGATAATAGAGATGAGGGCCAGAAGGACTGACTCACAATATGAAGCTCACCATCAGGAGTATTGGTGCAATTAGGGAAATAACTACACTAACAACTATCATGACAATCTTAATGAGTGAGAGTAGTAGAATGCCTGTCTCAAATACAGGCAAGGGATGGGAAGGAGGGAGGGAGAAAAAAAAAAAAAGAGTCAGCCACTTGCCAGGGAAGTGTTCTAACTGCTGTACCTGCCTTCTAATCTTTTGTCATGCCCAACTAAATCCTTCTACACTACCCTCTTTGCTGGAAATTTGATGCCACTGTCAACATTCAGTATGAGTTGCAAAACTCCTGTGGTATTCAATACTTTGCAGGAAATTTGTATTCATGAGCTGCTTTCTGATTTGTACCTATGTCTTCCAATTTCCTTAGGGAAGACTTGATATTAATTTCTTTTTATCTGTATTTAAAAGTTTTTTAAAAAAGAAGAAGAATCTCTTCTGATTCAAACAATGATTAATGGGAGACTGGAAAGGCAAAGGAGTCAGGTTATACTTTAATAAGTTATGGCTTTTGAAAGTGCTGGAATAATAATGCAAGTGACAGCTGATTCAGTTATCGCTTGGGGTAATTTTATCAATCACATCAAGGCAGGTTAGCCATTTGTTATAATCTGGAAAGGAAATGCTTTTTTTTCCCCAAAGTCATTGATGAGCACTTGTTCATCATCTCATCTCCCTTTATTTTTCTACCCTGTAGAAGCTTCAGAGCCTGACTATTAGGGCTTGTTTTCTCTGTATATTCACTGTATCCTTTAACTCTGGTCTGTTTGGTCACACACTAGTGTCACCATATTTTAAACACTTATACTTAATTATACTTAATTAGTAATCTAGTAATCTAGTCATATTGGCTCATTCTTATTTTGTTGTTCTTTTGTCTTGTTTTATTTTGTTTTGCTTTTGGGCCACACCCGGTAATGCTCAGGGGTTACTCCTGACTCTGTGCTCAGAAATTCCTCCAGGCTCATTCTTATTTTGTTGTTGTTTTGTCTTGTTTTATTTTGTTTTGCTTTTGGGCCACACCCGGTAATGCTCAGGGGTTACTCCTGACTCTGTGCTCAGAAATTCCTTCAGGCTTGAGGGACCATATGGGACATCAGGAGATTGAACAGTGGTCCATCCTAGGTTAGCGCGTGCAAGGCAAATGCCCTATTGCTTATGCCACCACTCTGGCCCTTAGACTTGAGTTATTGAGGAAAATAGTTATTAGGTAATTTGTTTTTTTCCCTTTATTTAAACATATTGAATACAAATATGATTGTGATTAGGTTTCAGTCATGTAAAGAACAATCCCCCCCTTCACCAGTGAAACATTCCCACCACCAATGTCCCAAATCTCCCTCCACCCCACCCCACCCCCACCTGTACTCCAGACAGGCTTGCCAGTTCCGTCATTCATTCACATGATTTTAATAGTTCTCAGTGTAATTATTTCTATAACTTCACTACTCTTTGTGGTGAGCTTCATGAAGTGAGCTGGAAGTTTCAGCCCTCCTCTCATTGTCTCTGAGGATTGTTGCAAAGATGACTTTATTTTTCTTAAAACCCATAGATGAGTGAGACTAATCTGTGTCTCTCTCTCCCTCTGACTTATTTCACTCAGCATGATAGACTCCATGTATATCCATGTATAGAAAAATTTCATGACTTCATCTCTCCTGACGGCTGCATAATATTCCATTGTGTATATGTACCACAGTTTCTTTAGCCATTTATTAGTTGAAGGGCATCTTGGTTGTTTCCAGAGCCTGGCTATTGTGAATAGTGCTGCAATAAATATAGATATGAGAAAGGGGTTTTTGTATTGTATTCTTGTATTCCTAGGGTATATCCCTAGGAGTGGAATAGCTGGGTCGAATGGGAGCTCAATTTCCAGATTTTGGAGGAATCTCCATATTGCTTTCCATAGAGGTTGGACTAGACGGCATTCCCACCAGCAGTGGATAAGAGTTCCTTTCTCTCCACATCCTTGCCAGCACTAATTGTTCTCATTTTTTGTGATTTGTGCCAATCTCTGTGGTGTGAGATGGTATCTCATCATTGTTTTGATTTGCATCTCCCTGATGATCAGTGATGAGGAGCATTTTTTCATGTGCCTTTTGGCAATTTGTATTTCTATTTTTTTATCAAAGTGTATGTTCATTTCTTCTCCCAATTTTTTGATGAGATTAGATGTTTTTTTCTTGTAAAGTTCTGTCAGTGTCCTGTATATTTTGGATATTAGCCCCTTATCTGATGGATATTGGGTGAATAGTCTCTCCCACATGGTGGGTGGCTCTTGTATCCTGAGCACTATTCATTTTGAGGTGCAGAAGCTTCTCAGCTTAATGTATTCCCATCTGTTTATCTCTGCTTCCACTTATTTAGAAAGTGCAGTTTCCTCCTTGAAGATGCCTTTACTCTCAATGTCATGGAGTGTTTTACCTATGTGTTGTTCTATATACATTATACTATCAGGTCTGATATCAAGGTCTTTAATCCATTTGGATTTTATCTTCATACATGATGTTAACTGGAGGTCTATGTTTGCTTTATTGCAAGTGGCTAACCAGTTCTGCCAGAACCACTTGTTGAAAAGGTTTTCCCTGCTCCACTTAGGATTTCTTGCTCCTTTGTCAAAGATTAGGTAATTATATGTCTGGGGAACATTCTCTGAGAACTCAAGCATATTCCACTGATCTGAGGATCTGTCTTTATTCTAATACCAAGCTGTTTTGATAACCATTGCTTTGTAGTACAGTTTAAAGTTGGGGAAAGTAATGCCTCCCATTTTTCTTTTCCCTAGGAGTGCTTTAGCTATTTGATGGTGTTTATTGTTCCAGATGAATTTCATAAGTGTTTGATCCACTTCTTTGAAGAATGTCATGGATATCTTTAGAGGGATCGCATTAAATCTGTACAATGCTTTGGGGAGTATTGCCATTTTAATGATGCTAATCCTGCCAATGCATGAGCAGGGTATGTGTTTCCATTTCTGTGTGTCCTCTCTTATTTCCTGGAGCAGGGCTTTATAATTTTCTTTGTATAGGTCCTTCATATCTTTGGTCAAGTTGACTACAAGATATTTGAGTTTGTGTGGCACTAATGTGAATGGGATTGCCTTCTTGACGTCCATCTCTTCCCTATCATTATCGGTGTATAAAAAGGCCATTGATTTCTGTGTGTTGATTTTGAAGCCTGACACCTTGCTATATGAGTCTGTTGTTTCTAGAAGCTTTTTGGTAGAGTCTTAAGAGTTTTCTAAGTAGAATATCATCTGCAAACAGTGAAAGCTTGACTTCTTCCTTTTTTATCTGGATTCCCTTGATATCTTTTTCTTGCCTGATCGCTATAGCAAGAACTTCCAGTACTGTGTTGAAGAGGAGTGGTGAGAGTGGACAGCCTTGTCTTGTACCAGAATTTAGAGAAAAGGCTTTTAGTTTTTCTTCATTGAGGATAATATTTGCCATTGGCTTGTGGTAGATGGCTTTAACTAGATTGAGAAAGGTTCCTTTTATTCCCATCTTGCTGAGAGTTTTGATCAAGAATGGGTGTTGGAGCTTATCAAATGCTTTCTCTGCGTCTATTGATATAATCATGTGATTTTTATTTTTCTTGTTGTTGATGTTGTGTATGATGTTGATAGATTTATGGATGTTAAACCAGCCTTGCATTCCTGGCATGAATCCTACTTGGTCATAGTGTATGATCTTCTTGATGATGCATTGGATCCTATTTGCCAGGATTTTGTTGAAGATCTTTGCATCTGCATTCACCAGGGATATTGGTCTGTAATTTTCTTTTTTGGCAACATCTCTGTCTGGTTTTGGTATCAAGGCGATGTTGGCTTCATAAAAGCATTTTGGGAGTGTTCCGTTTTTTTCAATTTCATCGAACAGCCTGGCTAGGATTGGTAGTAACTCCTCTTGAAAGGTTTGAAAGAATTCATTAGTAAATCCATCTGGGCCTGCGCTTTTCTTTTTGGGCAGATATTTGATTACAGTTTCAATTTCCTCAATAGTGATGGGGGTGTTTAGATATGCTACATCCTCCTTACTTAACTGTGGAAGGTTATACGTGTTCAAGAATTTATCCATTTCTTCTAGGTTCTCATGTTTAGTAGCATAAAATTTCTCAAAGTAGTCTCTGATTACCCTTTGGATCTCTGCAATATCTGTCGTGACCTCCCCCTTTTCATTTCTAATACGGGTTATCAGGTTTCTCTCTCTCTTTCTTTGTGAGTTTTGCCAATGGTCTATCAATCTTGTTTATTTTTTCAAAGAACCAACTTCTGCTTTCGTTGATCTTTTGGATTGTTTTTTGGGTTTCCACTTCGTTGATTTCTTCTCTCAGCTTTGTTATTTCCTTCTGTCTCCCTATTTTTGAGTCCTTTTGTTGAGCACTTTCTAATTCTATGAGTTGCGTAATTAAGCTATTCAGGTAGGCCCCTTCTTCATTCCTGATGTGTGCTTGCAAAGCTATAAATTTTCCTCTCAGTACCGCTTTTGCTGTGTCCCATAGGTTCTGATAGTTTGTGTCTTCATTATCATTTGTTTCCAGGAAAGTTTTTATTTCCTCTTTGATTTCATCTCGGACCCACTGGTTGTTCAGTAGCAGGCTGTTTAATTTCCAATTGTTAAAGTTTTTCTTCTGTGTCCCTTTGTAGTTCACATCTAATTTCACAGCCTTGTGGTCAGCAAAGGTAGCCTGAAACATTTCTATCCTCTTGATGTTATGGAGGTATGTTTTATGTGTCAGCATGTAGTCTATCCTGGAGAATGACCCATGTACATTGGAGAAGAATGTGTATCCAGTTTTTTTGGGGTGGAGTGTCCTATATATATCTACTAGTCCTCTTTCTTCCATTACTCTTTTCAGGGCTAGTATGTTTTTGTTGGGTTTCAGTCTGGTTGACCTATCAAGTATTGACAGGGCCCTGTTGCAGTCTCCCACAATTATTGTGTTATTATTGATGTCTTCTTTCAGATTTGTCAGTAATTGTATTAGATAATTTGCTGGTCTCTCATTGGGTGCATATATATTTAATAGTCTGATTTCTTCCTGTTGCACATATCCCTTGATTAGTACATAGTGTCCATCTTTGTCCCTTACAACTTTTCTGAGTATAAAGTTGGTGTCATCAGATATTAATATGGCCACCCCAACTTTTTTGAGGGTGTTGTTTGATTGGATAATTTTTCTCCAGCCTTTGATTTTGAGTCTATATTTGTTCTGACTATTCAGGTGTGTTTCTTGTAGGCAGGAGAAGGTTGGATTCATTTTTTGACCCATTTTGCCACTCTGTGTCTTTTAATTGGTGAATTTAGTTCATTGACATTGAGGGAGATGATTATTATAGGATTTAATGTCATTTTTGTAGATAAGTTTGCTGTGTTTGTTGGTCTCTCTTGTCTTAAAGTAGACCTTTCAAATTTTCCTTTAAGGCTAGTTTTTCATCTGTGAAGTTTCTGAGCTGTTGTTTATCCATGAAGCTATGTATCCTTCCTTCAAACCTGAACATGAGCTGGGCTGGGTGCAGTATTCTTGGTGAGGCATCCATTTCATTCAGTCTTGTCACAATATCCCGTCACTGTCTTCTGGCCTTGAGTTTTTCATGTGACGTGTCTGCTGTAAGTCTTAGGGATGCTCCTTTGAATGTAATTTCCCTTTTTTGATCTTGCTATTTTCAGTATCCTTTCTCTGTGGGATTTGTCATCATAACGAGGATGTGTCTTGGGTGTTTTTCTTTGTGTCTCTTTTAGCTGGTACTCTTCAGCAGGCAGGCTTTGTTTACATGTAGTCTTTATCTCTGGGAGTGTCTCTTTGATGATGTCTTTGACAGTTGATTCTTTCTGGAGATCTCCTACCTGGGCCTCTGGAACTCCAATGATTCTTATGCTGGTTCTGTTGAGTTTATCAAAGACTTCTATTTTCATCTCTTCACATTCCTTGAGTACTTTTTTCATTGCCTGATCATTTGTCTTAAGTTTCTTTTTTAATTTTTTCTGCTGTGTTGAGTTTTTCTGCATCTCATCTTCCAACATGCTTATTCTATCCTTAGCTGTTGTTACCCTTCTGGCAAGGCCATCCACTGAGGTTTTCAGTTGATCTGTTATTTTAGTTTGAAGTTTTCAATAATTTGTTTTTCTGGGAGGATCACATCTGGCAATTCTCAGTGCTTACTTCTAGTTTTATGCTCAGGGATCACTCCTGAATGTACTTAACAGACCATATATGATGTCAAGGACTAAAGCTGGGTCAGCCAGTACCCTCTGTGTTATTTCTTCCAGATAATAAATTTGCTTTTGTGGGGGTGGGGCACACCCTGTGATACTCAGGGGTTACTTCTGGCTATGCACTCAGAAATCGCTTCTGGCTTGGGGATACCAAGGGATCGAACCGCTGTCTGTCCTAGTCAGCCACATGCAAGGCAAACTCCTTACCATTGTGCCACCACTTGGGCCCCAAATTTGCTTTTTTAAGTTAATATAATTTGGCTTAAATTTACAAATTTGGGTTTTTTGCAGGTATTGGTTACATCAAATTGATGAAAGGAAAGTCCAAAAGTTATTTTCATTTTATATTATGGACATTTTAAATGATTAATGAAGTCAGTTTTGTCTGTGAAAATTCATATTCGTTTCTTGTTTTTTAGATTGGTGAGTGGGGACTGCAGGGATTACCAGGAGATGACCTCTCAATTCAGAATGGTATCATTGTAACAAAGGCCACCAGATATCCACTCCTTATAGATCCACAAACTCAAGGCAAAACTTGGATTAAATCCAAGGAAAAAGAAAATGACTTGCAGGTATGTTCTGTTTGGTGCATGGGAGAATAATCTTGAAATTTGAACAATTTCCCAAATTCCAATAGAATATGTCTTTCATAAATATATCATTTCTATGATAACAACTTTCTAAATTTTGAAATAGCAAATTGGAGCAAAGGCTTTGATTATTTTCTCCTCTTCTCTGTTTCTGTCAATATTGACTATGGCTTTTAATTGGGATTTGGGTTTGGTTTTAGGGGAAGTAGAAAAATAGACCTTTTCATTTAAATTTTAAATTATTTTTCTACACTGGAAACTTGGCACCCATAACCTCATAAAATATAGTACTGGAACTGGAGTTAATTTTTAGATAGGGGTAGGAAAGGACAGGGCTTCAGCACTCCTGAGTCTCTTAGGACTCTTGTTATCATCAATATTTTAATTCATCTACTAGTTCAGGCTGTTCATCATTTTCTAGGCATTGTTCCCAGAACTCTAAGCCTTCTGGTTTTAGAATTTTGCTTGTACTCTTTCTAATAGCCACTTTCTGCCACTTTTTTTTTGCCTACTTCTATTACATGCCACATAAATATTCTTTAATGTCCATATCTAAGTCTCCTTTTTACATGTTTGTGCACTATACCTGACTGTACTCAGGGATACTCATGGCAGGCTCTGGGGATTATATGGGGTACCAGCCTCAAGTAACAAGTGCCACACCTGCTGTGTTATCTTTTCAGCCCCGTCTAATGCTTCTTTCATCTACACATGTCTGTGCTCTGCTTACTATAGCCTTTCCTAGACCCTCACAGTATATTCTTTAAACTTCTGCTGTGAACTTCAAGACTGTCTCAAATTAATGTCCTTGGCACATTTGCTTTACGTATCATGTACTGTAGCCAAACTTTTCGATAGTCAGGTTTATGGTATTAGTCTACATTTCATATATAGCTCTTGATATGAAGTAAAAATTTTGATATTTATATGATGAAACTAATTAATTAACATGCGTTATTATTTCAAGATAAAAAATTTCTTAGTAAAATTCAACATCCATCCACGATTAAATACCCAGCAAGCTAAGAAGCAGATCTTAATTAAAATATAGAGCATTTACCAAAAATCTGCAACAAACCCCACATGTAATAGCAAAATATTGAAAGATTTCCTTCTAAGATCAGAGCTTTACAAGCAAATGAACCCTGCCTAGGGCTGAAGAGCACCCCCAAGACATAGTAATGCTCTAGACTAGAACACTGAGTAGCAATATATTTGCTTAAGAAACCTAGAGCAATCCAGAAAGGATCAGAGTACAAATGGAGGGAGAAAATAAGTGCCAGAAAATGGCAGCTGAGCTACTGATTCACTACAGAATGCCAAAGTCTCCTGGAGCACTAATGCTCCTGGATTTAGCTTTTGGATCATCTAACTACACTGATTTGTCCCCTGCTGCATTCTACTGCCCTACGTGGCTGTGGATTATCTTGCTTATTTTACTGTCTTTTTTTTTTTTTAACCATAGATTTTTGTTCCAGGAAGACTTCTCACAAGGTCTAAAGGTGGGCTCTTGTCCACCTTTCAAAATAATAATTTATCTAAGAAGTCCAGGGTACGGACAAAACAAGACATTTTACTGGAAAGGAATCTAGAGCAGAGAGCAAGAGGGCCAGAGAATCCAGAGAATCCAGAGAGAGTTTCTTTACCTCATTGTTTGTAAATTAGGGTTGTTAGAAGGATCAGCTTTTCCAGCTGTCCCAGTTCCAGTTAGCTTGATTGTATTCAGGTTTGGTTGGTCCAAGCGTCTTTCCTAGAGTCATGTACATCTCTTAGTCTGTATGGATGCTGCCAATGAGGGTTCTGGGATTCTTGGAAGAACCTATTATATGCTGTCCCACCTTCTCCTCTGAGCCCTGCTGAGTCCTTCCCCGTTATCATGATGAGTGGCTCTAGTCGCAGTTGCCAGTTCCCTGTTTAAGGCAGAACTTGATATGGGTTGTATTCAGTAAGCATCATCTAACATTTGTCTTGACTACATTTTGGAATTAAATTCACAGATTGTGAAGGATGGCTGATGTGTTATGGCATATTATTTATATCACCATCTGTCATCAACAAGCTGAAAGCCCAAGCAACCAGAGGGTGTCAGTCTAGTCCCAACCCTAAACCCTGGCCTATACCCAGGGTCATCAGTCCTTTAAATTCTAGTATGAATCTGAAGTTCAGTATCCAGTAATGCCCAGGTGCACAGAGAGGACAATACAAATATCCCAGCTTGTTAGGGGACCACATTTTCCCTTTTTCCTTTTCTACTCACACTCCAAATGCATCTGGCAATGCCAATCTCCTTCGGATAGGGGCACCATTTTTATCTAGTCAATCAGTCTCTCTTCCAGAAACATCCTGTATGTACATTCAGAAAGAATGTTTTATAAGCTATTTGGGCATTTCTTAGCCTAGACAAGTTTATCTATAAAATTAAGTACCACACTTGGGAAAGAAAGCACAGAAATGGAGCTTACTACTTGGGGATTAGGGCAGGAGATAATTATATCTAAACTTTCTGCAACCATGTTCTATCTTGTTTAATAAGTTATTCAATAGCTCTTTGTTTAGATTAATTTTCCTTATCAAATCTCAGAAAGTCTTTTCATAACATATAATTTAGATAAATAAAGCCACTCATCTAGGACAAAAATACTTCATTTATGTGCAGAACCCTTATTTTATTACCCTTTTAACAAAAATGTGCAGTTCTAAATCTTTTTTAATCACAAATCATATCACTAGATTACAGGTTCTATGTCTACTATACATTTAAAACTATGTTTTAAAATTTCCTTTCAACCACCTGCTATTCCCGTAAACCTTCTTCATGTCCTAAGCTCAGCACTCACAGTAACAATCAGGCAATAGTTCAATTGAAATAGTTATCTAGTAAAGCAGATAGAAGGTTGAGAATGGGATCTTCACACTGAGGCAGAAGAGGTTTAATAGAAAATAAAGTGTTCAAAGCTAATTGGCTCACTAAAGATAAGTTAGCCTAATACATCTATTTAACTAACAAGCTTAAAAGTGAGGAAACCCACAAATTAAGAATTTTAATTTCTTATATCAAAAGTAAATATATAATATTTGGGGTTAATTTTATGGGAAGATATCAATCAAAGTCATCCTTTGCGCCACTGTTGACTTTGACCTTACTCCACATATTCCTGACATCCTAGTATTATTTTAAAATCATGTTTTCACCTAAGAAGGTTTCTTGGAGGATAAATCAGTATAACAAATTTGCAAGCTCCTGAGTACTATGCCATTGTAAACATTTAGGATTACTTCTTGATTACTTCTCTTCTGTGGGTGGGAGCAGAGTTCTGACATTCCCTCTAAGGAATACTGATGACTTTTCTGCTTTGTTGAAAGATCCCATTACCCACCTAGAACTCTCTGAGTCATGACTCACCAAGCTTTGTAAACCAATTTTTGTGTGTTAATTTTATGTATATAAGTAATTCTTATTATTGAAGTTGACCCTTAAAATTTCTGCTGATTTCCAATGAGGACAGGGTGAAAACTTTACATGAGAATGAACTTTTTCACTTTTAGGTGACATCTCTAAATCATAAATATTTCCGTACACACTTGGAAGATAGCCTTTCCTTGGGTCGACCCCTGCTTATTGAGGACATTCGTGAAGAATTGGATCCAGCCCTGGATAATGTCTTAGAAAAGAACTTCATTAAATCAGGCACCTCTTTCAAGGTGAGCTTTATAGAAAAAATGGAGAAATAAAAGAAAAAAGAACAATGGTGACATCTACTTACCTTTTTAAGCATAGCAGCAAAGGCAATTTCCTTTAGGTGGTAGGATTTGGTACTAGGAATAATATCATTCCCAATCCCATATTTGATATTTCCCTTTTTCAAAAAAGTATATAAAAATATAAGAGGAGAAAAATATTTTTAATTGTCACTAGTTAGCTGAAATTAAATAATATATTAAAGAAAAGCACTGTTTGGTCATAATATATTAGTGTTGTATAAACAAAAATATATATTTATTGACTGAGAAAATTGGTTTTTCAAGCTATAGATACATCTACACAATAAAATCTGGATTTCTTCACTGGAGAAAATGGTATTTTAATAAAATCTAGGAGCATTGACTTGTTCATTCTCTCTTTATTAACTTTCATTTTAAACTCAGACTTTGCTGGAAGCTATGGAATATTATTCCCAGTTGCTGGTGATAACATGAATTGTTTTGAGTATAAAAGTTTCTTTTTTCATCTTCTATCTTTATTTAAAAAAAATTTAATGAATCATTCATACAGACATTGGAGGGATGAGGAAGGGGAGGGGGGTTTCCAAGCAGTCCTTAGGAGGTCTTATCACAGGCTAATAGTCAGCTGTTCAATGCTGTGGTGCTGAAAATTACCCAGGCCTTCCCAGCAGTGCTCAGAGCTACACCCAGTAGTTCTCAAGGACCTCAGGGCCACAACTTCTGAGTGCTCAGGAGACCCATGTGCAGACACATGCAATATCATAACTCCTGTATGATCTCTCTTATCTCAACAGAGCTTTTTTCTTTTTTTTCTTTCTTTTTTGCTTTTTGGGCCACACCCTGTGATGCTCAAGAGTCACTCCTAGCTATGCGCTCAGAAATCGATCTTGGCTTGAGGGACCATGTGGGATGTCAGGGGATTGAATGGTAGTTCATCCTAGGTCAGATACATGCAAGGCAAATGCCCCACTGCTTGCACCACTGCTCCAGTCCCCCCCAACAGAGCATTTTTTATTAAGGTTTTGTTGTTGCTGCTTTATTTTTGGTTTTGCCTTGATATATTCATTTTATGAAATCAATGTTTGGTTGACTATGTAATTCATTATGCAAAGGTAATTATTTAGAAATATTTTCCTGGTGTCAGAAAGATAGCACAGCGATAGGGCGTTTGCCTTGCATATGGCCAACCCATGTGGTGTTTTGAATTCCAGCATCCCATATGATCTCCTGTGCTTGCCAGGAGCAATTTCTGAGCACTCAAGTCAGGGGTAACTCCTGACTGTCGCCACTGGATGATCAAAAAAACCGAAGAAAAAAAGAAAGAAAGAAAAGAAGAAAGAAAGAAAGAAAGAAGAAAGAAAGAAGAAAGAAAGAAAGAAAAGAAAGAAAGAAAGAAAGAAAGAAAGAAGAAAGAAAGAAAGAAAGAAAGAAAGAAAGAAAGAAAGAAAGAAAGAAAAGAAAGAAAGAAAGAAAGAAAGAAAGAAAGAAAGAAAAAGAAAGAAAAAGAAGAAAGAAAGAAAGAGAGAGAGAGAGAGAGAAAGAAAGAGAGAAGAAAGAAAGAAAGTTACAAAGAAAGGAAGAAAATAAAGAAAGAATAAAAGAAAGAACGAAAGAGAAGAAAGAAAGTAAGTAAGAAAGAAAGAAAGAAATATAGAAAGAAAGAAAGAAAGGAAAGGAAGAAAAGAAAGAAAGAATGAAGGAACGAAAGAAGGAAGGAAGGAAGAAAAGAAAAGAAAAGAGAAAAGAGAAAAGAGAAAAGAAAAGAAAAGAAAAGAAAAGAAAAGAAAAGAAAAATATTTTCCCCATATAGTTATTTCCTTGTTTATGTCATACTGGACTTGCCAAAGGAGATTGTGGAATCTCTATCCCTGAAGGTCTTTAAAACTTCCCCCCAAATTACTATGTATAATGAAACTTGGTGCCTAAGAATGCATGTGACCATGCCTCAAATGTGGAGATTGGATCACACACAGATGAGGATAAAAATTTTAAGTGATTTTGAGATAGCAGGGCCAAGTGTTTTTCAACTTACTGTAAACTGTTGTGTTTAAGATGAACGTTGCCTTCCAGGGGGAAATAAAGGCTGGCATTTTTGTCTTTGAAAATTTCATTAAATATGTTGTCAAATATGCTTCAGATATGACCGTGATAAAAACACTGTAAACACAACAAATGCCATTGTAGTCAATAATTTCTTCAAGTTGAAAGGCTGGCTGATCTTAGATGTGCCAGTCTCCCTTCACTCAATATTTGTTTCAGATCTTTTTTTTTTTTTAACTTTTTTTGGGTGTATGAATAAAAACATCTTCAGACAGGACCACAAATTCAAGTTATTCTAAAGGAATAGTATGAATTATTTAACACCAGATGAGTAAAATTTAACTTTCCTTTGTAATTAATTCAAGTTTCACAGTACTGAACTTTGGTAAATTCTTACTTTTTATTTAATTTTTATTTCATTGAAACCATTTACAAAGTCATTTTATACATGTATTTCAGACATACAATAAATCAGGGCCTATTTTACCACAAGAGTCGATGTTCTTCCACCAATGTTCCCAGAATACATCCGATGCCATCACCCTTTGGCCCTTGGCCTCCCAGTATAACAAGCCCATTTTAAGTGTAGATTGTTATAGTTTGGATCTCTTGATTCTATTTTTGACTTTGGCTTGAATATTTAGTTCTGCCTTTTTTTTTTCATTTCCACCTGAGACCACTTGGCCTTTGGCCCCCATTCTTTCTTTTTTATTTCTTCTTACTTTTATAGAAAAAGGCAGAAATATGAGGTAAAACAAAGTAATCTATGTCCCAAGGTTCTATGAAAAAGGTGGGAGCCCCTATCTAAAAGATAAAAAAAGGGATGGCAGGGTTTTTTGTTTGTCTGTTTTGTTTTGCTTTGCTTTGCATAGGGGCAGCAAAAGTTGGGTAAAATAGTTGGGTAAAATCTTTTTCTTTAAAAAGACCTTCGGCCTAAAAAAAAAAAAAAACAGGGTGTCCATACCCATGAGTCATATTAAGTTGTCTTACTCCAAAGTCTTTCTTCTTGGTCCCAGGAAAAGTTCTCCTCAATCATGGTTGTTGCAGCCAGGCTTCAGTAATTAGAGCTCTTGGTTTTTGCACAGATCCTATATTGGAGTCAGGGTGTCATGGAGTGTCTTCTGGTTTTGTCTCATCATTAGGTGGTGAGGCAGGGAAATCCATTCTGAAAGCAAGTTGTTGCTGTTTCCAAGTCTCAGGGTGTCATATGAACCCAACTCTAGAGCAAGTCTGTGCCAGGGCAGCATAAGGACCTGCCTCAGTGGAAGTTAGATTCCTGTGCTAGTGCAAAAAATTATGCTAGTTCCAAAGATGGAATCTAAGGTTCGGGGGAGAACGGCCAATGTCTGATTGACTGAAGCCTAAGTCAAGTCACTATGACAAATGCTCAGGGTGAAAGCCCCCCCACCCCGTATAATAAAATTCTTTCTTAAGGAGAATTCTAATACCTTGTCCTACAAGCTGTTTTTAAAATGTTTATATTTGTCTTTCATAGGTGAAAGTCGGTGATAAGGAGTGTGATGTCATGGACACATTTAAGCTTTACATTACTACAAAATTACCAAACCCTGCTTTTACCCCTGAGATTAATGCCAAGACATCAGTCATTGATTTTACTGTTACAATGAAAGGACTTGAAAATCAGTTACTAAGGAGAGTAATTTTAACTGAAAAGCAGGTAATAATTCTTTTAAGGTAAAAAACTGATAATAAATTTTAACATTAAGATGTATTTGGGCCTGCCAAGAGCTATTTCTGAGCAGATAGCCAGGAGTAACCCCTGAGCACCACTGGGTATGGCCCAAAAAACCAAAAAAAAAAAAAAAAAGGCAAAATTTAGGGGCCGGAGAGAGAGATAGCATGGAGGTAAGGCGTTTGCCTTTCATGCAGAAGGTCATCGGTTCAAATCTCGGCGTCCCATATGGTCCCCCAAGCCTGGCAGGAGCAATTTCTGAGCGTGGAGCCAGGAGTAACCCCTGAGCATTGCCAGGTATGACCTAAAAACCACACACACACACACACACACACACACACACACACACACACACACACACAAGATGTATTTGGAAGTTGTTAATTATATTAATATACATTAAAAAATAAGCCAATCATATTTATCTTTAATATACATATTTTGAAAGTAGTATTTCTTCTCCAAAAAATACCAAATAGAATCACATTTAGACCACCCATATACACATATATTCTGTCTGTAGACTTTTGATTATGTTGACTTTCATATCTAATAGCTATATGAGTAGGTGGTCTTGGGAAAACCTATAAAGTTTAGTAAAATAATGATTATAAAGAAAAACATGTCATTCTAAATGAGTAGTTGTTTTAGCTACTAAAATCAAGTATTCTTAAATTAGTGGGAAGTCATACTTTCATTTTAATTAAATAAAATTAGTACCAAAGCAGAAAAATTATGTATAATGAGAGTTCTAATAAAACCAAGAACAGCTTATAACTAGATTTTAAGAAACCAATACTAGATTTAACCAGTTTTAAGACAACATTCAGAAAACATTGGGTTTAATGCATAACATATTTTGCATACATATGAATACATTTGCATGAAAATTCTTAAAGTTTCTATTTGCTTAAATTAACTCATTAAGTGTTCAAGAAAAAGGCAAGGTTAGAGATCTATTATTCTCTTAACTTAGATGTAAGATAATACCTATATCTTATAGATATAAAATGGGGGATAAGAAAAGTAAAGGCAGAGAAAAGATGACAAAGGAAAGGAGAAAGGGAGGGATAGGAAGAGATGGCCACAAACTTAACGCTAAAGGGGGAATCAAAATGACAACAGACACCAAAGAAACAATGTCAGTAAAAGGAGCAGTAAAATCTAATGGTTAGCAAAGGTGGTTAACTTGGAAGTAGATCCTTGAAAGATAGGAAGTAGGAAGATGGTTTGAAAAGGACCAGTCTGAGTTTTTGACTTTTATTTACTCATTGAATTCTTTCCCATCATGATGCCAGAAATGATGCAATCTAGATAGGGAATGGATTCAGCCCATAATGTCATGCAGAAAGAGATTTACCTCCCACACCTCTTCCCTCACATCAACTTCCCACATGGTCTGATATATATATCCACAGAGAGCTTCCTAATTAGTGCAAAGCCCTGCATGGGCTGCAGTGGGCTGTGAAAGACTGAACATATAGTATAGTCTCAAGACTGAACACATGTCTGTTCCCAAAGCATATCACTGCCATTGCTCTGGCCTGAGCTTCCCTTTCCTGGCTAATCTGTATTTATACTTCAGAAGCTGGAAGAAACAAAAGGTATGCTTGATTGGTAGGAGAGAATCCTGAACATGTTGCTACATTTCCTAACAATCCTGTACTCACACCCTCAAATTACTAATGAACAAATAGAATCCTGTACTCACACCCACAAATTACTAATGAACAAATGGAAGCCAGAGAAAAAAGCATCTTAGCCCAGAAGAGCATGTGGACTTTTGTCCAGCAAGGTCACCTAGAGAGGCTTTGACTCCTGCAGATGTCCACTGTGCTATAGGGCTTTTTTTTTTTTTTTCCAAATAATACTATAAAGAAAGCTTATCTCATTTTGTTCACATATCCCTATACTGCCACCCAGGGGTGATTATTTTAACAAAAACACTTTATAAACTCGTCCCTTTAAATAGAACCATCATCTTGTATCACCACTCCATAAAGTACTGCAAACCTATTAGGACAATGGCAGTAGACACTAGTTTTGGAGTTGGGGGACTGTCACTGCCAACAACTAGTCACATACTGGGATGTTATTTTGTTTTAATATTTTAGGATCCTCTGTTTACTCAGGTATAAAGAGCTTGAATAAAATTCACACTAGTTTAACAGATGTGTTGGCTGAGTCCATTCTTTACAAAGCTTCCAAATGAACTGTCAAGAATGTACAAGTAAATAGATGTACAGGCTCTAGTCAGAAGAACATAATCTATTTGCAAATTTTGTAGATCAACAATTGTTCTGACAATTTAGGAAAACTTTCTAAAACAGATTCAGTTTTTGAAAAAAAAACTGTCTCAAGTAGGTAGTTTAAAAACACCTTTAATAAAATCTAAGAACAATGTGTGATAATTCTGTGCAAGATCAGGAAAAAAATGCTGTAAATGTTACGGAGACAATTTCAATTTGCTCTTTATTTAGTAGAATCTTAAAGCCATGTTAAATTTCCCAATTTTGAAATTCTTACTGTGATTCTTTCAGAGAATGTCCTGGTTCTTAAGAGATTTGTTAAAATGCTTAAGGACAAAATCTATGGCTTTTGTAAATGCTTTAGAAATAATAATAATAGCAGTATTGGTGACAATAATAAGTGGTATTGACTCTGTATTACTGATAAAACAAAATAGTTTTTGGTGAATTAAGTGAAGATTATATTGTATTGGCTCTGTAATTTTTATGAATATTTGAACCTTTTTAAAATTTTGCACTGGTTGTAAAAGCAACACTTCCAAATATCCAGTTTATTACTCTGGGTAGAATGAGGTAAAGAACGATAAAAATTGAATCATATTGGCAAAGAACCTGGAGTACCTATAGACAAGTCCCAAGTGAAGAACTCACATTTGGCTTCTGTAATCTTTTGATTTCTATAATCTCTTGGTTTCTTAGAATTAATGCCTTTTTCCCCCACCACTTTTGACCTCAGATAAAATTTCTGTTTCTCACTAAGGCAGTGGGGAAACAAGACTACCCTCATTTAAGTACACTTAGAACTGGTAAGAGAACTGGCAATAACTGGGTAAATTATTTGTATTTCAGGTTGTGTCATACATATTTAGTATAAATGCTATGGAAATTTCAACTTAATGGGTCTAATTTTATGGAAATGCTCAGAGACAAAGATAGAATTGGCTGATTATAGTTATTTCTTTTGTCATTTAAATGACCTTTGGTTTAAACATTAAAGTATTTTGAGCTGGAGAGCTAATTTAATGGGCTGAGCAAATGTTTTGCATGAGGAAGGTCGGATTTTATCCCTGGCACCATATTGCTGGGAGTGATACAGAGCACAAATCTGGGAGTAGCCCCTAAACCCTGTTAGGTATGGCCTCAGGTTCCCAATAAATTAATTAATGATTTTCATAAAAATGACTCATAAACATTATGAATTGCCATCATAAAGGGGTGCTATAGCTGTAACCCTACTTTTTTTTGTTCCTTAAACAGGAATTAGAGTCTGAAAGAGTTAAGCTTTTGGAGGATGTGACTTTTAATAAAAGAAAGATGAAAGAACTTGAAGATAATCTTCTTTATAAATTAAGTGCTACAAAAGGTATAATTCCTAAGACATAATCAAATTATGGATTCTGAGTATGGTTTTCTTATACAGTTTTCAATGCCCAAGTGATTACAGATGCTGGGAAGTCATTGAGTGATCAATGCCAAAAACCAGTGAAGCATTTTCCATCTAGACATTAAAGAGAGACTGCAGAGAATCTGATTTTTGTATTAGCCAACAGAGTGAACATTTGCCACTGACACCGTTTTTTTGGTAGAATTGCTCTCTCTGGAGAAAAATAAGGGCTCCCAATAGAGCTAGGTAACTCATAACAATCTAATTTGCTTGCCCCAAGGAAACGAATGTTCTCAATCTGTATTTCTTTTAGACTGACACTTCCATTTAGCATTGAAATGCAGCTACCATAATATATGGTGATGTGTGTAACCTATGTGAGAGACACACTTGCTCCCAATGGACTCTCCCTCCCATTTAGCTGTCAGGGAAGGGGTTGGACTGGAGGCCAGAGCATCATGCCACACCCTTCCCTTGGGATCTCTTCCTCTACAATGAATAAGAGAAAAAGTTTATTCAAGAAAACAAGATCAACAAATACAATATTGTTCCTTAATAGGAAAAGTTTAGTATTCTAAATTTAACCATCTTCTAAGCAGTCTTATACTGAAAAATATCTAGCAGCACTTTAATTTTTTGCAAAAACCAAAAAAAAAAAATCTTAATCTCCCAGAAGACAATGGTGAATTATTCTCACTTCACAGTGAGACTAGCCAAGAGTCCATTTTTGTGCCTTATTTGTACTGCTGAGCTGGGAAAGTGGTCTGTCTGCCTTCCATTCCAGCAAGTTCTCCCAGACCTCCTAGTATCCTGACATTAGCAAGAGAATTAGGACTCCTCCCTGTATTATCCTAGAGATAAATGGCAGTTTGGATTTCTGTGGTGGATATCTTATGCCCATTGTGGGGGTAGGGTGGAAGGACTTCTTGACTGCCTGACCTCGCCCATCTGCTACCTAGAATTCAGGATAAGCAGGAGCACAACTCTTACTTAGCCAACATCTTTACCATGAACCCAACATGTCTTAAGTATCTTTATGATCTTAAAACTGAATTTGTCAATGACATGTACTTTCTATATTTACAATAATGAAGTTGTGGAAATGAAGCGAAATATTTACCATAGTTTCCGGCGTAGAACGACTTTTGAAACAAAAAAAAAACAGTCAACCGAAAATCGGGGGTCGTCTTATACGCCGAGTATATCCCAAAAAATGTTTCAATATGCCGCTAAACGAAAATTGTCTGAATATTGCCACAAAACGAATTTTCCAACTCGACCCTGCACCAATCACTGCAAGGCTGCTCGGACCGCCTCTCTAACTCAGCCAATCCAAGCAGGCTTTTTACGCATGCAAATTAGACAATGTTCTGGACCCGAATCTACACTGTCAAAAGCCTGCTCAGATTGGCCAGAGTCAGAGAGGAAGTCTATTGCAGTAGAACCTTTGAACCTTTGCTTGTTGTGATTGGCTCACTGTGGTACATGAGCACAGGAACACATACAGCATATGCAGCACAGGAACGTTCTGTCCGATACAGAGAATATATAGCCTATGTTTTAACTGCAAAATTAGGGAGTCATCTTATACGCCCGATCGTCTTATACGCTGGCAAATATGGTAGTAATAAAACAGAGGGGAAAAGGCAATAGATGATCTCACTCATTGTCAGTGAGTATATAGAGAAACAAAACAAGGGAATTGGCAATATCAAATGATGACAACCCTTGGCCTTGGATTACAAAATTTATAAAAAGAGAAAGTGGGAAGATGGTGGAGATAGTGGTGAAGATTGGACTAGAGGTGCAGAAGTAGTGACAGACAGGGAGAGTAGTGGAAGATGGTGGGTATGTCAATGCTTGTGGAGTGCTGTAACTCAACATAAAATTTAACATTCGTGTAGCTATATTACCTAAATTATGAAAAAAGTATTTTAAGTAGTTAAAATAAAAGTCCTCTCTCAAAAATTGGATTTTCTTATAGTAAGTCCCTTTCACTCTCTCCCACTCTTGTCAGTGATATAAGAAAACCAGAGTTCTCAATGGTAGCATGTCACTCTTACAGGAGGCACAAAGAGTACACTGTAAGCTGCCAGTTCACATGGGTGACTTTCAGACCAGCTCACATGTGAAACCAGCAGAGTGGACAAACTGGTGATCCTGTAAGATGTCAATAAGTGAAGATCTGTTGTTCAAGAAACAGCCAAAGCCAATGGCAGTGGTTGCAGACATAATTGTGTCTTCAAACGCTTGAATACCCCTCATGTGGACTGTCTCAAGAATGCCTTTTTTCCTAGAACTTCTGGTAGAGTGGGTGTTAAACCCTTTATAGAAATCTTCTAAAATAATTTGGGATCCTGATGACTGTGGGTCTGGAAGCCTTCCAGGTCTTGCATTCTACTATTTTACCATGTGGGCTTGGAAGTAGAATAGAAAAATAGAGGGTGCATCTCTCTTTGCAGTTGTTGGAACTACCATTCATTTTTCTTTTTGGTTTTTAGGTTCATTAGTCGACGATGAATCTCTCATTGGTGTCCTTCGTACCACCAAACAGACAGCAGCTGAAGTCAGTGAGAAACTTCATGTGGCTGCAGAAACGGAGATCAAGATCAACATGGCTCAGGAGGAATTCCGGCCTGCAGCCACTCGTGGCAGCATTCTGTACTTTCTCATCACAGAAATGAGCATGGTCAACATCATGTACCAAACCTCTCTGGCCCAGTTCCTGAAGTTATTTGATCAGTCCATGGCCAGGTGGGCCCTTGCTACTTAATATTTCCCTCTTTGCTGCACTCCTCCAAGGAGGCATTTAAACATGTTGCTTGTCTATTCCATTCTTCTTTTGAAAATTGCTTTTCACATTTTAGATTTAAAAAAAAATGTATATATATATTGCAGATCTGAGAAGTCTCCACTACCTCAAAAGAGAATTACTAATATCATTGAATTTCTGACATATGAAGTCTTTACCTACTCAGTCCGAGGCTTGTACGAGAGCCACAAATTTCTCTTTGTACTCCTCATGACTTTGAAGATCGATCTTCAGAGAGGAACTGTTAAACACAAGGAGTTTCAGGCTCTCATTAAAGGTATAGCATTTGGAATTTTAAGTTGTATGCAAAAGTTTTGAATATGCTCTTTGAAGTACCATCAATCTGGTTTCAATGAGACAGTGAATAAATAAGGTATGGGACTAGGGAGATGCCAGAGCAGAGGAACACCTGTATTCTATGTGGATCTCCTGGACCAAATGTGGAAAAAAAAATAGTCACTTTATTTAAGAGAGTGGCATCCATGTAAACCCCCCCCCCCGAAAATGCTCCCCTTATCTGAAATTGCATTCTGGTGAAAGTGAAATTCTTTATAGTTCTTTCCCCAGTTTCATTCTTTTTGATCTGGTCACTCAAGGTGCTTTAGATTGCACTTGTGAATATTAGTTCTATCATTTAATGAAGTTAGATGATTGCCACCTTTAAATTTAAAACAAACTTTATGTAAACCATTGTGATTTACAAAGTTATTCATAGTTCGGTTTTAGACATAGAATGTTTCAGGACCAATCAATCCCACCTCCAGTGTCAACCTCCCTCCACCAATGTTCCCAGAGTCCATCTCACACCACCACCCCCGCCCTAATCTGCCAGCACAACATGTCCATCTTGAATTTTGGTTGTTAAAGATTGGATCTTATGATTTCAATGTTGTTTACTTTGGCTTGGATATTTAGTTCTGTCCTTTCTTAATGCTATCAATGCACCTGAGACCCTCTTGGTCCCTTTTATCCTGTCTCTGGGGCCTAGAGTGTCCTTGACAACCCCTATTTAAACTATTCCATTTCTTCATATATTTTAAATACCACGTATAAGTGGTATCATTTTGTATTTTATCCTTCTCATCTCTGTATTTTAAAATACTTTGTATTTAATATTTAATTTAATTAAAAATTATGTTGGGATTTTTTTTTGCGGGAGGGGGGGGTGTTGGGTCACACCCGGTAGCGCTCAGGGGTTACTCCTGGCTTTACGCTCAGAAATCGCTCCCGGCAGGCTTGGGGGACCATATAGGATGCCGGAATTCGAACCAATGACCTTCTGCATGAAAGGCAAACGCCTTACCTCCATGCTCTCTCTCCGGCCCCTAAAAATCATGGTTTATAAAATTATTGATATCTGAGTTTTATAAATATACTATTTCAACAAAATTACACCAATGTCAACTCCCATCACTAGTGCTCCCATACACCATCATCCCGAAACCCTCAGTCCCTGCTTGGCACCTTGGTAGGCATATTGCAAAGTTGGATGGTTGCAGTTTAGATTTCCTGTTTCCACTGTTGTTGAGTCAGTGCTTTAAGTCAGTGCTTATACCAGCGATGGCTAACCTTTTTGAGCCTGAGTGCTCAAACTGCCGCACAAAACCAAAGAATTTCCTCAAAGTGCCAGCACATCAATTAAACCTTAATAACAAGATTTAGTATCTAAAAACTCTTTATAAAGTTGCCTGAACTATGTAAAAATCATTTTTAAAGGTTGGAATCTTTGTATTGTCAGAAAATCAATTTGATTCACAATCCTTTGGTTTTCATTTCAATTTATTGGCAATTTATAATGTTTTAATGATTTCATTCAATTTAATGTATTTAGGAAGAATTTGATTCAGTTACACAATATATTTTAAATGTATTATTTACATAACATGTCAAATGTATCCAGAGTAAAAATAAACTTTTTAAAACTGTTAACTGTGTTGGTGTGTATTCCCAAAGAGTCTATACATGTTTTATTGTAAAATTTATAATCAAATTTGAAAATAGTTAAATTTCTAATAATATGATATTAAGAAAACAAAAGAACTTTCAATTAAACCAACCATTTTTATTGGAAATTTCAGATTGGAATACAACAGGCCGATGTAAAGTCCCTTTTTTTAAATAACATCTTTAAATAATATTTAAATAATTTAGAAAGTTATTTAACTTATTTAATTTAGGCTTAACTGCAAATTAAAAACACTGCTTTATGTAAACATATGCAATGGGCATACTCTAAAAAAATTACTGTGATTTTTGTTGTTGTATGCATGCAGCCAGCACAAGAGGATGGGCCGCGGCTTACTGGGACAATGACTGGTCCTCCCAATGGGCAGTCCGGCCCTGTTGCAGGTGAACTGCAAAGCAGACACTGGCACACTTACCTCCTATTGCACCACATATCTTAATTGCTGACCTTCCTGCGTGCCAGCTGCAAGGCCTTTGCGTGCCACAGCTGGCACGTGTGCCATAGGTTTGACATCGCTGGCTTATACCACTCTCCCACATCACCAATACAATCAGTCGCTGACCCCTGTTCCCAAATCTTTCTTATCTTATCTTCTTTTTCCCATATGATATTTTTTGTCCTCCTCCCTAAACTCTGATGTTGAGGGTGATCTAGACATTCCCTGCCCTTTACTACATTACATTTCCTCATCCAGAAAAGAGATCATCTTGTTTTTGTCTTTCTTCTCTTGGCTTACTTCACATAACATGTTATCTTCCAGTTCCAATCAGGTTACAGAAAATTGCATGATTTTATTGTTCTTTGCGCCTGCATGGTATTCCATTGTGTATATGTACCATATCTTCATAATCCATTCACTGTATTGGACACCTAGATTGATACCATATTTAGCTATTATACTAAGTGTAAGAATAATAGTATGCATGCATACTTTTGAATGAAGGTTTTTAAGTCCTGAAAATAGAATCCCCAAATTGGAATTGTTGGGTTATATGGCAGCTCAATTCTAAATATACTGAAAACTCTCCATACTATTTTTCATTGAGGTTGAACCAGACAATATTCCCACCATCAAGGGTGAGAGTTTCTTTGCACCACATCCTCACCAGCACAGCTTGTTCCTACCATTTTTGATATGGGAGAAGATATCTTTTTCCTGATTTGGATTTCCTTACTTATAAATGATGTCAAGAAATTGTCAGTGCCTATTAGAGATCTTCTTGTCTTTCTCTGAGAACTGTCTGTTTATTTTCTCTTCCATTTTTGATAGGGTTTTTGAATTTGGTTTTGTTTATCTTTGTGAGTACTTTATATATACTGAATATCAAGCCTTTATCTGATTGATGTATTGATTGTGAATATTTACCCCATTCAGTTATTTTTGTGTTTTTGTTCCCAGAGGAAGGATTTTCTTTATCAGATTTAAAATTTAAATCTTTATCAAATTTAAAACAAACCCCATATTTTAGTTTTAGCACATGTTTCTTTTGAAAAATTTTTAAATCACTATGATATACAGGATTAAAAAGTTGTTGATAGTTGAATTTTTGGTCATCCACTGTTCCAACACCAGTGTTCATTTCGAAACCACCACCAATTTGCCCATTTACCCTGCCTCTTCCCACCACTCCATCACCATCCTGCCTCTATGACAGACAATTTTTTCTCTTTTTCCCTCTTTATCTCTTTTTGAGGGTGGGTGGGTCACTCCCTGCAGTACTCAGGGGCTACTCCTAACTCTGTGCTCAGAAATTGCTTCAAGCAGGCTTGGGAAACCTTATAGGATGCTGGAAATTAAACCCAGGTCCATTCTGGGTAGGCCATGTGCAAGGCAAATGCCCTACTGCTGTGCTATCACTCCAACCTCATCTTTATCCCTTTTGGTCACTGTAGTTTACAATACTGTCATTGAAGGGGTATCATGCACAGAACTTTACTTTCTTACAATTCTCAGTTTTGTCCAGAGTGATCACTTTTAATTATTATTGTCATAGTGGACCTTTCTCTGTCTTATACTTTTCCCCGCATAATTTCTACTGTATTTTGATTATCCCCATATTATTCTCATACTATGGTTTTGTTTTAAAATATCACTCAGCTGAATGAAATAATTCTTTCTGTGTCTGACTAATTTCCCACAGAATATTTTCTATATCTATCCATATGTAAGCAAATTTTGTGACTTATTTTCCTAACAGCTGCATAATATTCCATTGTGTATATGTACCATTCTCTCTTTTTTAAATTTTATTTTTTTAATTAAAGCACTGTGATACAGAGTTAAAAAGTTCTTGATAGTTGAGCTTTGATCACACGATGTTTCAACACCTATCCATGAACCAGTGTTCATTTCCCAACACCAATTTCCCGTTACCCTCCCATTGTCTCTCCTCCACCCTCAGCTGGTCCCTTTCTCTATTTCTCTTTCTCTTCCCCTTCTTATCCTTTTAGGCACCATATCTTGCAATACAGTTACTAAAAGGATATCATGCATATTTTTTACTTTTAATTTCCAATTCTTCTCGAGATTGATAATTTTCATCTATTATTGTTATAATGATCCTTTCTCTGACTTAATTGCATTTTCCCCATGGCATTTTTGTGTCTTTGGGCATTAATCTCATTCTATGGGGTATTTTTCCACATCACTCAGCTGAGTGCCATCATTCTGTCTGTCCCTCTCCCTCTGGCTCATTTTACTCAGCATGATATTATCCATGACTATCCATGTATAAGCAAATTTCATGACTTCATTTTTCCTAACAGATGCACGGTATTTCATTGTGTAGATGTACCACAGTTTCTTTGTTCACTCTTCTGTTCTTAGGCATTTGGATTGTTTCCAAATTCTGGCTATTGTGACTAGTGGCATAATGAACATAGGAGTACAGGTGCCTTTTCTACATTGTGTTTTCGAACCCCTAGGGGCTGGGTTGCTGAGTTGAATAAAAGCTCATTTCTAGTTTTTTGATGGAAGTCCATATTGATTTTAACAAGATGGGCAGGCAACATTCCCACTGCAGTTAATGAGAGTCCCTTTCTCCACATTCGGTTTAACCATGTACTGACTTTCCATCTTCCTCCAAAGAAGAAAGTGGCATTGGACTTGAAGGATAGGTAGAATTAAGAAAGCATTGTATGCTACTGGGAAACCTTAGAAAACACATGTATATTGGTGTTTTTGTTCCTAGAGGAAAGATTTTCTTTATCATATTTAAAATATATACACAGACCCCCATATAAGGAGCTATGTAAGATGATGATATGGTCTTAAAGGGCCTTGTATCATCTTTTGGCTAGATTAATCTAGCAGACATTTAGATTAAAGACAAGAAGTTTAGAAAAGTCTGTTATGACAATTGCAACTACAAAAATCCAGTCTCAATTGTCTAAAGACAATGGAAATATAAAGAAGGAAAGATGGCAGAAATGTGATTTTTGACAGACTGGATACAAGTACCAAGAGATGTTAAGACATGTATTAGAGCTGTCCATTTTGTGCCAGGAGTTCTGGTCTGGTCAGTTGGAAGAGGAGCTAATTTGAGCGTCAGAGAGGAACTGATAAATAGGATTTGTAAGATCTACTGCTTACAAATTGCTTACAAAATTACTGTGGCAGAGGAATGGAGATGTGCCAAATATATGTTGGCTCTTACAAGTTACCCCATAAGGGACATATGCTTATAGTTAATTAGCCCAAGCAAGGTACGGTGGCCCTGTTTTATTTTGAAAAATGAGATGAAGTAGAACCCCCCATGTGCTTGGAAAAAGAGCAGATTGAATATTTTCAAATGAATGTACTTAATTTTGTATGCCCAAAAGACACTTAGAAAGGAAACATTAGATAATATAGAAAAAAAATCAGACAACAAATATGAGACACAGAACTAGCAACCAAAGCAATGGAATGAAAGGGATAAAAAAGGAGGAAAATGTACAGTCTTTTCAAATTTATACCACAGGTCATATGACACAACATTCTTTTTTTTTTTCATTTAGTAAAATATTTATTTAGTCAGCAGATATTAAACATAATAAAAATAACATCATGAGGAATATTAAATAGAAATAACTACCCATAGGAAGTGTCAGTATATAATGTAGAATCCAAGCTGTCTTAGTTGATGTTAGGTTCTTATAAAAATATTATTTTTGTTAATAACTAATATTGTTTTTTTTCCTTTCTTTATTTATTTTTTTATCTTTATTTAAACACCGTGATTACAAACATGATTATAGTTGTATGATTACAGTCATGTAAAGAGCACCCCCCTTCACCGGTGCAACATTCCCACCACCAATTTCCCAGATCTCCCTCCTCCCTACCCCCCTACACCTGTACTCGAGACAGGCTTTCTACTTCCCTCATTCATTCACATTTTATGATAGTTTTCAGTGTAGTCATCTCTGCAACTGCACTCATCACTCTATGTGATGAGCTGCATGTCCTGAGCTGCACCTACCAGCCCTCATCTCTCTTGTCTCTGAGATACTGTTAAAAATGTCCTTCATTTTTCTTAAAGCCCATAGATGAGTGAAACCATTCTGCGTCTTTCTCTCTCCCTCTGACTTACTTCACTCAGCATTAGAGATTCCATGTACATCCATGTATTGGAAAATTTCATGACTTCATCTCTCCTGATGGCTGCATAGTATTCCATTGTGTATATGTACCGCAGTTTCTTCAGCCACTCATCTGTTGAAGGGCATCTTGGTTGTTTCCAGAGTCTGGCTATTGTAAATAGCGCTGCAATGAATATAGGAGTAAGGAAGGGATTTTTGTATTGTATTTTTGTGTTTCTTGGGTATATTCCTAGGAGTGGTATAGCTGGATCGTATGGAAGCTCAATTTCCAGTTTGTGAAGGAATCTCCATATCGCTTTCCATAAAGGTTGTACTAGACGGCATTCCCACCAGCAGTGAAAAAGAGTTCCTTTCTCTCCACATCCCCGCCAGCACTGCTTGTTTTCCTTTTTTGTGATGTGTGCCAATCTCAGTGGCGTGAGGTGGTACCTCATAGTAGTTTTGATTTGCATCTCCCTGACGATTAGTGATGTTGAACATCTTTTCATGTGCCTTTTGGCCATTTGCCTTTCTTCTTTTTCAAAGTGTCTGTTCATTTCTTCTCCCCATTTTTTGATGGGGTTAGTTGTTTTTTTCTTGTATAGTTCTGTCAGTACCTTGTAAATTTTGGATATTAGCCCTTTATCTGATGTGTATTGGGTGAATAATTTCTCCCACTCAGTGGGTGGCCTTTGTATTCTGGGCACTATTTCCTTTGAGATGCAGAAGCTTTTCAGCTTAATATAGTCCCATCTGTTTATCTCTGCTTCCACTTGCTTGGAAAGTGCCGTCTCCTCCTTAAAGATGCCTTTAGTCTCAATGTCCTGGAGTGTTTCACCTACATGTTGTTCTATATACCTTATAGTTTCAGTTCTGATATCAAGGTCTTTAATCCATTTGGATTTTACCTTTGTACATGGTGTTAGCTATGGGTCTGAGTTCGCTTTTTTGCAAGTGGCTAACCAGTTGTGCCAACACCACTTGTTGAATAGGCTTTCCCTGCTCCATTAGGATTTCTTGCTCCTTTATCAAAAACAAGGTGGTTATATGTCTGAGGAACCTTCTCTGAGTACTCAAGCCTATTCCACTGATCTGAGGGTCTGTTTTTATTCCAATACCATGCTGTTTTTATAACTGTTGCTTTGTAATACAACTTAAAATTGGGGAAAGTAATGCCTCCCATATTCCTTTTCCCAAGGAGTGCTTTAGCTATTCGAGGTTGTTTGTTGTTCCAGATGAATTTCAGAAGTATTTGATCCACTTCTTTGAAAAATGTCATGGGTATCTTTAGAGGAATCGCGTTAAATCTGTACAATGCTTTTGGAAGTATTGCCATTTTAATGATGTTGATCCTGCCAATCCATGAGCATGGTATGTGTTTCCATTTCCGCGTGTCCTCTCTTATTTCTTGGAGCAGTGTTTTGTAGTTTTCTTTGTATAGATCCTTCACATCTTTAGTCAGGTTGACTCCAAGATATTTGAGTTTGTGTGGAACTAATGTGAATGGGATTGTTCTCTTAATGTCCATTTCTTCCCTATCATTATTAGTGTATAAAAAGGCCATTGATTTTTGTGTGTTAATTTTGTATCCTGCCACTTTGCTATACAAATCTATTATTTCTAGAAGCTTTTTGGTAGAGTCTTTAGGGTTTTCTAAGTAGAGTATCATGTCATCTGCAAACAGTGAGAGCTTGACTTCTTCCTTTCCTATCTGGATTCCCTTGATATCTTTTTCTTGCCTAATCGCTATAGCAAGTACTTCCAGTGCTATGTTGAATAGGAGTGGTGAGAGAGGACAGCCTTGTCTTGTACCAGAATTTAGAGGAAAGGATTTTAGTTTTTCTCCATTGAGGATAATATTTGCCACTGGCTTCTGGTAGATGGCTTTGACTATATTGAGAAAGGTTCCTTTTATTCCTATCTTGCTGAGAGTTTTCATCAAGAATGGGTGTTGAACCTTATCAAATGCTTTTTCTGCATCTATTGATATGACCATGTGATTTTTATTTTTGTTGTTGTTTATGTTGTGTATTATATTGATAGATTTACGGATGTTAAACCATCCTTGCATTCCTGGGATGAAACCTACTTGATCAAAGTGAATGATCTTCTTGATGAGGCACTGGATCCTGTTCGCCAGGATTTTGTTGAGGATCTTTGCATCTGTGTTCATCAGGGATATTGGTCTGTAATTTTCTTTTTTGGCAGCATCTGTATCAGGTTTTGGTATTAAGGTGATGTTGGCTTCATAAAAGCTATTTGGAAGTATTCCTGTTTTTTCGATTTCATAAAAGAGCCTGGCCAGAATTGGTAGTAGTTCCTCTTGAAAGGTCTGAAAGAATTCATTCGTGAATCCATCAGGGCCTGGGCTTTTGTTTTTGGGTAAATTTTTGATTACAGTTTTAATTTCCTCAATAGTGATGGGGGTGTTTAGATATGCTACCTCTTCTTTATTCAACCGTGGAAGGTTATATGAGTTCAGAAATTTATCCATTTCTTCCAGGTTCTCATATTTAGTGGCATAGAGTTTCTCAAAGTATTCTCTGAATACCCTTTGAATCTCTGCAGTATCTGTAGTGATCTCCCCCTTTTCATTTCTAATACGCGTTATCAAGTTTCTCTCTTTCTTTTGCTTTGTGAGTTTTGCCAATGGTCTATCAATCTTGTTTATTTTTTCAAAGAACCAACTTCTGCTTTCGTTGATCTTTCGGATTGTTTTTTTTGGGTTTCCACTTCGTTGATTTCTGCTCTCAGCTTTGTTATTTCCTTCTGTCTCCCTATTTTTGGGTCCTTTTGTTGAGCACTTTCTAGTTCTATTAGCTGTGTCATTAAGCTACTCAGTAAGCTCCTTCTTCCTTCCTGATGTGTGCTTGCAAAGCTATAAATTTTCCTCTCAGTACTGCTTTTGCTGTGTCCCATAAGTTCTGATAGTTTGTGTCTTTATTGTCATTTGTTTCCAGGAACCTTTTGATTTCCTCCTTGATTTCATCTCGGACCCACTGGTTATTGAGTATGAGGCTGCTTAACTTCCAGGTGTTAAATTTTTTCTTCTGTGTCCCTTTGCAGTTCACATCTAACTTCAGAGCCTTGTGGTCAGCAAAGGCAGCCTGCAAAATGTCTATCTTTTTTATTTTATGGAGGTATGTTTTATGTGCCAGCACGTGATCTATCCTGGAGAATGATCCATGTACATTGGAAAAGAATGTGTATCCAGGTTTCTGAGGATAGAGTGCCCAATATATATCCACTAGGCCTCTTTCATCCATTTCTCTTTGCAGGTCTAGTATATTTTTGTTGGGTTTCCATTTGGTTGACCTATCAAGTGTTGACAAGCCTGTGTTGAGGTCTCCCACAATTATTGTGTTATTATTGATATCCTTCTTCAGATTTGTCAACAATTGTATTAAATACTTTGCTGGATCCTCATTCGGTGCGTATATGTTTAGGAGAGTGATTTCTTCTTGCTGTACAAATCCCTTGATTAGTACATAATATCCATCTTTGTCCCTTACAACTTTTCTGAGTATAAAGTTTGTGTCATCTGATATTAGTATGGCCACCCCCGCTTTTTTAAGGGTGTTGTTTGCTTGAATGATTTTCCTCCAGCCTTTGATTTTGAGTCTATGTTTATTCTGACTATTCAGGTGTGTTTCTTGTAGACAGCAGAAGGTTGGCTTCAGTTTTTTGATCCATTTCGCCACTCTGTGCCTCTTAACTGGTGCATTTAGTCCATTGACATTGAGAGAAATAATTGTCATGGGATTTATTGCCATCTTTGTGTAGAAGTTTGGTGTGTTTTTTGTTCTGTCTTGTTTTTAGAGTAGATCTTTCAGTTTTTCTTTTAAGGCTGGTTTTGAGTCTGCAAAGATTTTGAGCTGTTGTTTATCTGTGAAGCCGTGTATACATCCGTCAAACCTGAAACTTAGTTTTGCTGGGTGCAATATTCTTGGTGAAGCATTTATTTCATTGAGTTTTGCCACTACATCCCACCACTGCCTTCTGGCCTTGAGTGTTTCTGGTGACAGGTCTGCTGTAAATTTCAAGGATGCTCCCTGGAATGTAATTTCCCTTTTCGATCTTGCTGCTTGCAGTATTCTATCTCTATCGGTGGGTTTCATCATGGTGACTATGATGTGTCTTGGGGTGTTTCTACTGGGGTCTTTGTTAGCTGGTACTCTTCGGGCATGCAGGATTTGGTCACATGTTTTCTTTAACTCTGGTAGTTTCTCTGTGATGATGTTCTTAACCATTGATTCTTCCTGAAGATTTTCTTCTTGGGTCTCTGGAACTCCAATGATTCTAAAGTTGTTTCTGTTGAGCTTATCAAAGACTTCTATTTTCATCTTCTCATATTCTTTGAGTAAATTTTCCATTGTCTGATCATTTGATTTGAGGCTTTTTTCCAATCTCTTCTGCTGTGTAAAGTTGTTATGCATCTCGTCTTCTAAAGCACTAATTCTATCCTCAGCTGCTATTAACCTGTTGGAAAGCTCATCCATTATGTTCTTCAATTCGTCTACTGAGTTTTTCAGACCTGTTATCTGATCTGATATTTCAGTTTGGAGTTTTCTGATTTCTATCTTCATATTCTCTTGATTTTTATTAGTGTTCTGATTTATACTTTCTTTGATATCTGTTAGCAACCTCCATATTTCGTCTCTAAACTCCATTTCTGAAAGACTGCTTAGGTAGTTGGTCATTGTTGGGTCATCAGAGTTTCCATCTTCATTCTCTATGGTTGAAGTTGGTCTGCGTAGTCTCCCCATTGTCACGCTTACGCTGTGGGTTTTTCTACATGTTGCGGTGGTACTCATTGGCTAGGTGGAGTGCGCGGCCGCAAAGCGCAGTGGAGCGGCCGCGCTCCGGCCCCCAAACACTCACCTCAGCCGAGGCAAGCCGTCAGGGGATGCCAGGAGAAGTCCCCAAATGTCCACAATCCACAACTCCAACAGAAAACACACGCCTCAGGAGACACGCCTTGAAGAGATTAATGCTGAAGGAGGTCAAAGTTCCCAGGTTGATGCAGGCTGGGGGAGGTCCCAAAATGTCTGCCGGGCCTAGGGGTCCAGCAGTCAGCCTGATCCGCAACTCCGGCCCCCAAACACTCACCTCAGCCGAGGCAAGCCGTCAGGGGATGCCAGGAGAAGTCCCCAAATGTCCACAATCCACAACTCCAACAGAAAACACACGCCTCAGGAGACACGCCTCAGCCGAGGCAAGCCGTCAGGGGATGCCAGGAGAAGTCCCCAAATCGACACAACATTCTTTATCCTCATAATCTTATTTATAATAAGGAGGCAGAAAACTAGTACTTCCTTTTACTCTATAGGTTGAATTTCTCTGCCTTAGAATTTTTCTCAAATTCATGATTAGATTAGAATTGTCGAAACTTTGCAAGTGACTTGAAACTTAATTGTCTCCTTTACAAACATGTTTTATGTCTTGTATTTCTAAGAAAATTGGGATATGTTTTCTGGTTCCTATTTATTCTCAGCTTGTGGAGTGTGTGTGCTACTCTAAAAGCTGGGATCCAAACCAGGCTGTGTCACTGACTTGCTCTGTGATCTCAGTGATTGCCTGACATCTCTATGTACAAGAGACCATAGTGGGTTGAGTGAAATACTATCTGGAAGAGTTGGAAGCACTGGAGGATACTGGGCAATTGGAAGGAGAAGACATTGGAAGCAGGTAGCAATCTTAGCAAAGTCTCTCTCCAATGCAAATGGAGTGAGGAGCATGTTTGTCTTTGCTCCTGAGTCCTATTAATGAGACCATTGGAAGCAAGTAATTAGAATAACAAAGTAGAAAACAGGATTGTTTGGTTCATTAAGAGTTAAAGTAGGTGAAGGAATCAAAGGCAAAAGGAAAGAAGAGATACAAACATATCTGTGTCTTTTCTGTTTCATGTGGCAGACTGAGTTGGCTAGAAGGAAATTCTAGAGAAACCTTCAGAGAAAAGCTGAAGGGCCACATCTGTAGAAAGTGTAGAAAGTGGCTCAGCCTTGGGGAAGCTGGCTGGTTAGATAGATTTGAAGATTGACAAACTGAGTGTTGGTCTGAAAATATTGAGAAGGCAAATGAATAGCAAATACTGAAACTCAAACTAAGAAGCTTCAAGTAGGGGAACTTTGACACTGGAGAAAAAAGACCTCTATGTAGCCTGCATTCCTTGCAGGGTCTGTCAGAGCTCAGGGGACACATTAGAAGACTCCCATCTGGGGAGTCAATCCAGGGGAGTCATATTTTATCCAGATATGATTGCATCCCACCTCACCTCTCCCTGCACAGCAAACTCAGCTAACACTACAGACACTGCTTAGAGGAGAGTGAGGTTTTGGAGAACAGGCGTACAAGTTAGAGGTGACTGACACTGTAGGGAGTGGATTTGTTAGGAGTACATGTTTTTGTTATAAAGAGATAAAAGAAAGCCGCTCATCTATATTGTGTTACCCTACATGAAATTAGAAAGTTGAGGAGGACTAGATTGTACAGGGCCTGGCTAACCATTGTAAGGAGTTTGTATTTAATTTAGTTGGCATTAGAGAGGGATCCACTGGATGTTATGAGCAAAGAAGTAACAAACAGAACAGTGCTTTAGAAAGAGTAAGTTGACCCTGAATAATAACTTGATTGACAATGTCTTACAGCTCAGCCCTAAGAGAAGTGTTTAAAGGAAAACAACTCATTTATTGTTTTTGCTTGTTTTGAACCTATATAATTTGAACAATTTTTAAAGGATGGTGCAAAATTTTTTAATTTTTTTCCCACAAAGTTAACAAATATCATCTTTAGATTATCTATTTTATTTTGAATATAATAAGGAGGAAGAGATTTGTTTTTCATAGGAACAATATTTGTTATCTCCACAGCTAATTATTATCTTTGGGTGTCAATTTCTACTTTCTGTGAATTTTTATTTATTTTTAATTTTTAAAAATATTTTCAGGGGTGGGCATACCTGGCTTACTTCTAGCTCTATGCTCAGAGATCATCCCTGGCGGAGCTATGAGAACCACATGGAGTGCTAGGGACTGAAGTTGAGTTGGCCATGTGCAAGGCAAGTGCCACATCTTGCCATAGACTAGATTGGACTTGAGTCTTCCAAACAGAGAGAAGCAAGAACAAACAAAACAAACAGAGGAACAAACTGACAGAAACAATTAAAATCAAAATAACAGATGATTGTATAATTCTTATTCTTACGAGTCAAGATTATCCTAAACTTCCTACATATTAATTTGTTTTATTTTCATGGCAACCAATATGATAGAATCTGTTAATTCACTCATTTGATAGAAATAACAGAGAGACAGAGTTCTTTGCCTATGTTTATGCAGCTAACAACGGGCAGTCAGGACAATTGGGGGATAAATTGGATGAGGATTGTTCTGGGTTTGTTGACATGGACAGTAGTATGTGTGTGGAAGAGGGGATGTGGAAGGGAATCACTGTAGCTTAACTATCTTTTCCAGATGTCTTTAATGTTTGTGGTTATTTGAAAACATGCCTTTAAAACAATAAGAAGGGAGTATATCTCTGCTGGAGAGGCAGAGAGCCCATTCTTCTGTATAGTGGCAGCTGCCCCTGTATCTGGAACCCAGGACAGAAATTGTGATGATTGTACTTACTGTATTAGGGTAGGGCGCTCAGATATGATGACCCATTGGGGAGGACAAAGGAATTTACATAAGAGGAGTACTCCATCTGGTTTTTCATCTTCTCAAGAAGATGCTTGAGGGGAGAATGGCACACATGTCCCCTTTTTGGTTCAGAAGTTAAGATGTAATATGGCTTCTTAGTCACTTACCAACTAAATGACTTCAAGATTTCATTTGGTACATTTTCAGAATTGTTGTATGATCTAACAGTTCAAAATCACTCTTTGATTTCCACCCGAGTTAAACAACAGTAAAGATAGATTTATAATATAATAGGCACCAGAGAACATTTGAACACTGGGTGTAATTGCAGGTTTTCCTTGAGGATCATCACACTAGGTATGCTCATTTAACTTGTGATTTATTTCAAAATACAACCAGTTCCACAACTTGAGTTCTGTACTTGCCTCTGTAAAAGCAGAGGACTTGTTCAGTGTTCTTTTCTTTATTTCCCATTTCTGGAACCGAGATGGGAGCTTAATATATATTTGTTGAATAAATAAAATATAATTGGAATCATAGCTATCCCTTGAAAAGGATATTATAACCCACCCTTTTTAATTCCACCCTCAAATTATCCATCTTTATTTGTGTAGTAAAATTATTTTTGAATATAGACTTCCTAGAGGGGTGATTATTAAGAAGTTTGGGGCATTACTCCTGGCAGTAACTGAGGACCATGCAGCGAATGGTAGGAGTCAAACCCAGATCTCCTGCATGCAAAGCTTGGGCTTCAGTCTTTTTCATCTCCTTTGCCTCTAAGAAGGTTAACCTAGATAATTACAAATTGTGCATTTTAGATTGTTAAAAAAAATAACAGAAAAATAAAATAAATAAAAGTAAAATAAACAGAAAGGCCATTTGAAGAAAATTCCTGGTGGGACTAAAAATAAAAGGAGCTACTCCAAGTAATTTCTGAGATAGTTTAAGCAAATAGAACTCTTAGACATGAAGGAAATATTACCCAAAAAGATAACCACATTTTCTGTAATGTGATTAGTTTCCAATACTCCCAATTTTTCCCGTAATATGCTTATCTCATTTTTATTATTGGAAAATAAATTCCTGGAAATGAAGCCAGACTGACCTGATTCATGCTGACATCTTTCCACAGGGGGAGCAGCCCTGGATCTGAAAGCTTGTCCTCCCAAACCTTTTCGCTGGATCCTTGATATGACATGGCTGAATCTTGTAGAGTTGAGTAAACTCCCACAGTTTGCAGAAATTATGAACCAGGTAACTGTTAGATTATACCTTGTTTTACCCAAAACAAAGATCATCCCTGATTTCTTTGTATATTTGTTTACAACTTGGTTTCATCCAAAACAAAGATCATCTTTTATGTGAACTTGGATGGGACAGGCCTGTGGTATCTGCTCTTATTCTGGCCTTACTCCCCCACCTAGGGGGGATCTCTGTATTTAGTAAATATGACAGTTCTGGAAGGCAACTTGCTTTTCATATGAGGTAGAAGACTGCCAGACTATTTGTATTTTACCCTCAGCCTGGTTTGGATTATTTCATATACAACCCTGATTCAGACTCATTCACGGGGGGGGGGGGGGGGGCGGTGAATTTACAGGTAACTAAAGTCTGGATGAAAATTCAAACCAGTTAGTGTGGGAAACTGTACCAGATAATGTCCTCAACCTAGGTTTGATCGCTTGGATTCTATGGCTTCTTAAACATTGCCAGGTATGACCCTGAAGGTCCCAAGCACCACTGGGGTGATCTAGGTGATCCCCAGGAACAGTAGGTCAAAAGCAGCACCACCTTCTCAGAGCCTAGCACTGACTAGCCATATGATTGCAGGACTGAGACACTGATCACTGTTTAGGATCAGCCCCTCCAAATGATTTGTGAACTAAACACTCTTGGAAAGTTTTATTGAGTGATGGATTCCTGTGGCTGTTCCTTGAAGATGGTGTCCCTGGCAAGAACTGTTTATTTTTTTTAGGGGAGATTCTGATGAAGACTCAGAAGATAGTTATGTATGTATGTGCAGGGGGCCCCCTTCCCCCTGTGTGGACCTAGATCACAAAAGTTGTCTGAAGTTGCTGCAAAATGGGGGTGCTCTTTGATTTGAATTTGTTGCTGTTTTTACATTTTAATGTCTGCCTATGTTAAAAAAATTTGTGCAAAGTTGAATTTGAGGTTAATTAAGAAGATGAAAAATTTTGATTTCTTAAAATATATATCTTTAATATATATCTCTATAATGGTGAAGATGAAATATGGTGAAATGTGATAGTGAAGATAATTAAATAGGTCCTGATCTCTCTCTTGTTATTATCTAAAAATGAAAACTGTGGTTTAATTTTGAATGGTTGATTCATCTCTCTGGAAAACAACTGTGCAACTCAGAATAGATACTTTTTTCCTGAAGAATGTCTGTTCTGCGTCTTTCCATCAACTGAAGAATGAATGAGTTTCTAGCATCAGCTTTAGTAACCATCAGTGGTGGTTTCTTGGGATTGAAAAATGGGGTCATTGGAAGGGGCTTCATGTAACTGTCATTAAGTAATTCCTAAGGCTCTCCTATGTATCTCCTTTCTCCTTGTGAAAGATAATACAGTGGTTAAGGCATTTACATTGCATTTCAGCAGACCCTGACTATATTCCCATAACCACATATGGTCCCTCAAGTCATACCTGAGTAACCCCTGAGCCCAGGGCCAGAAGTAATCCCTAAACACCATGTGCCATCCCCCCAAGTCTATATTGATCTTCTCTTTATCAGAGTGTTATACTGACTGAGTTTAGTGTTATTTCTAGAATTTCAATCAGATGTTTTACCTCTTTAGCCATGGTTGGATAAGAATCAACTAGATAAAGGTCCTGGATTCCATCTATGGTCGATGGTAAGATTAACATTTCAGTTATATTCACAGGAGAGAATCCCAAACCCTAACTAAAAACAGTGTAGCTTGGTTAGGTCAGAGACTACGTTGAAAGACCAAGCACACAAACTCTATTCTCACTTCTAATAGGTTCAATCCCCATTGACTGAAGGATAGATATTATTGTCTCTGTCAATTGATGTTTAAAAGTAGTGGTGAAAATGTGGTAGCTACTCCTGCTACTGTGGAATGAGTTCTTTGCCATAACAAACAGATATAAAAATATAAGAGAATTGTTTTTGATTCCACTTTATAGATAAAGAAACCGAGGTACAAAGAGTTTAAGTAATACTTGACTAGAGGCTATAAATGCCACTTCTGTAATTGACCACATGTTCTTTTCCTGACACTATAAGTTGTTTCTATTCCACTACTCTTACACCATTGGATGAATCTGAAGTGAGAGGAAATTCTCAGAATTCTTGCAGATGTTTTCTGGGGAGGCCTGTGTCTCATCATGTCCAGGGGAAGGAACAAGATTACCAGTTGATTAGGTGTCTCAAATTGAAATAAAATTAGTTTCAGCAGCTAAAAATATATTACAAATATATACAAAAATATATATTATATAATATAATATATATGTATATATATATTTACAAGACAGGAATATGTCTGAACATATGCTTAATCTCTGCCTGGCACCACTTGGTCCCCTGAGCACTGCTGTGTGACCTTGCTGCTGGGCAAAACCCTGAAAGCTCTCCAGCACTGTTTCGAGTCTCTATGTAATCCCTGTAAGACCCTAGCAGTTTTGCTTCTCAGATCGTTGCATTCAATTGCTGGACTTGTTGCCTGAGGAGACCCCAGGCCTCCTGAGCACTACTTGGATGACACCAAACCCCTGTTAAAAAAAAATAAAAGAAAGGGAAAGGGAGAAGAGGGAAGGGGAGAGGAGGAGTGGGGGTCATGCTCTGGCCTTGCCAATCTAGGCCAAACTATCCAATGCCTTGAAAGTGTTAGGGGGTAGAACAGGAAAAATACAGAAGTATGGAAGTCAAATTGGCAAAGTTACAGAGCAACTGTTTTTGCTTTCTTTCATTCTGTGTCTGTCTCTTTCTCTCTTGCTCTCCCTTTTCTTTCCTTTCTTTTCCTTACCTTTCCTTTTCTCTATCCTCCAGCTCATATACACACCCTGCCCTAGACATCCCACATAATGACGAGTTCACCTGGTGTGGACTTTTGACAGTTATTTAGGCTTCCTGGTCTCAGTAAAAGGCAGGTATAGGGGCCAGGGTGGTAGAACAACAGTAGGGCATTTACCTGGCATGCAGCTGACCAGGATGGACGTGTCTTCAATTCCCAGCATCCCATATGATCCCCCAAGCCAGGAGAGATTTTTGAGTGTAGAGCCAAGAGTAACTCCTGAGCCACTGTGTGTGGTATAATAGAGATAGAAATAGGATCCTTTCCCATCTGCTGTATGTATGTGTCCTATTTCCTAGATGCTGTTAGCATTTCCCTCTGCTTGCAAATGTGCTTACAAATGCAATCTAACAGCCAGCCTGATAGTGCTGAGGGGTAGTGAAAGGCTCATAGTATATCATTTTTGTAGTTTGTGTTGACAGTACTTGGACTTCGGGGAGCACTTTTTAATGTCCAGAAGACCTGCAGTTTACTTCTTGTTTCTGAAAGAATAGACATTTGAGATCATCCTTTGGAGGGCCTTGAAAATCTCTGGGGATCCCTAGAAAAATAACAGATTTTATTTTGTCATTTAAAGGTTTGGTCTATGTCAGAGAGGTCTATGCCAGTGACTCCTGGCCAGGGTCCACTTTCAGCCATACCTCAAGGGTATCTAACAATGTCTGGAGTTCCTTTTGAATGACCCTGATTGTGGTGAGGGGTACAACTGTCATTAAGTGGTCAGAGGCCAGGGATGCAGCCAAATACATCACCATGCATTTCTGTGGCCCCTGCACCAAAAAGAGCTTGCAAATTTCAGTTAGTTTTCTCTTGACCAACCACTCTGTGGAATTGCTACAGGACCCTAATTTCCGTGAATAATGTAGAAGAACAAGGGAAAACTGAAAGGGAATAGTAATATCTACATTATTTGAGCAATTGATTCTAAAGAAAAATGCAAATTGTATGATTTGGTCTGAAAATTTATCTGCCTATAAACACTGACCCTCAAAGGTGACTCAGAACCAAATCTGATATTTTCAGGTTTATCTCTCATTTCTTAATTGGCTTTTTTATTTCAGATATCTCGTAACGAGAAGGGATGGAAAATCTGGTTTGATAAAGATGCTCCAGAGGAGGAAATTATCCCCGATGGATATAATGATTCACTAGATACCTGCCATAAGCTTTTACTTATCAGGTGAGAATAGGTATTATCAGACATAGGAAATAACTCATCGTATTTTCAAATTACAGATCTTACCTCAATGTGTTTTCTTCACTGAGTCCCAGGAGTCATTGTAAAAATTGTATGTGTTTCAAAATTGCCGTTTGGGTGACAATTTTTTATTCCTTGTCAAGCAAACCAAAAGAAGTGCAATGCCAGAGAATAGTATATTTTGACAATGTATTAATGGTAGTGCTTTTAGCGAAAAGAAAAGAGAAAAATGTGCTTTCATTACTCATTTCATTTATCATTTTCTTTCGAGTGAATCATTTCTTGTTGAATTCTCTTCTCAAATAGCTCTCAGAAAGTTACAACACAATTAGTTTATGTACTGAAATTCAATTTTATCTGAGAAAAACAAGACTAGTGCACTATTAAAATATATTGATGCTATTAAAATAAAGCAAAAGTTGGAAATTGATGTGAAAAAAGAACATTCCCTTCTCTTCACTTTTCATGTTTTCTTAATACCTCACAGTTTAAAGAAGCTGCCTTTATTGGAAATTTCTTACTTTCCTGCTCTCTCCCTATTATGCACTATTTGTATGTTATTAACGAACAAGGTAGAATCGTGAAGTTAGGACAAAAGGCATAACAGAAGTATATAGAGTTGTTTTGCAACAGTTCCATCTTTCCTAATGTCATAATCTGAGCAGGCTCTTCTCAGAAAAAGTTGTGTGCTGAATGTTGTCATGCTTTGATAGTTTGTTGTTGTTTGGGGCCACACCCAGCAAAGTTCAAGTATTACTCCTAGTGGTACTCAGGATACCAGATGGGCTGCTGGGGATCAAATCCAGGTCAGCCACATGCAAACCAAGTGCTTTCTCTACCTGCTGTCCTATCTCTTTAGCTCCTGTTGTCATTCACTGAGAGAAATCAGTCATATGCATTGTTTTTTGGAATGGCATGCCTTTTTTACCTTTAAAAACTAATCATTATCAAGTGAATGGGTAAATACTAACAAATAGTAGTCTATAGAACTTGTAGCTAAAAACAGCAAATAACATTGTTTTCTTCACACATTGCTGGGTGAAGAAACTACTACAGCATAGGCTACACTAGTGATATTAACTTAAAGATTGATAATCAATCTACTGTTGACAGATTTATCCTCCCCTTGAAGAGGGCAGAGATTCATAAAGGATAGCATGTTAGCTCAGGCTAACACATACTGGAACTGTCTCAGGACATTGCCCATGGGACCCTGGTGGATTTTCTGGCACCTAGAACCGGGTCTGACATGTATACTCAATAAATATTTATAGAAGAATATAAATTACTGCTATATTAGTTTAAATGGTTTAACCTGGAGTTTTACAAAACAATTACTAAGAATAATAGTAAGATAGTCGTTGATATTGTTTAACTTATTTAAAATAATTAAAGTTCCATCGTTGTAACTGCTGCTTCAAAAAATGAGACATTTAAATCAGTTAGCTTCTAAGTTCTTTTCCAGAAAGTCAATGGAACTAGCTCTACCCTACCCCTTGCCAGGTACCAAGACCACATGAATTGTCTATGAATAAGAATTTAAAACCTGGCTATCCCTTTTACACAGATCTGTATTCAGAAGCATTAAAGATTTTGTCTTTTTCTATATGTTCTTTATGTGCTTAGAAATTAGATGGGATGAAAAATGAACACACTGATTATTTTTCTCCTTTAATTTTTACTCATTTCTAGGTCTTGGTGCCCAGACCGTACTGTTTTTTCAAGCAAGAAAGTATATTGCAGATTCTTTAGAGGAAAAGTACACAGAACCAGTTATCTTAAATCTGGAGAAAACTTGGGAAGAAAGTGATACACGAACACCTCTGATATGTTTTCTGTCCATGGGATCTGATCCTACAATTCAAATAGATGCATTAGCCAAGAAACTGAAGCTGGGTATGTATGAAATTTAACAACACCTCCATATTTTGCCTTTCATAGCTTCATAACTTTCTTCTTAGAAATATAACTATAAAACCAAGATAGAGAGAGCATGATAATTCCTCTTTCCTTACTTTCAAATCTCCTAGAATGAGAGTGTGTGATATAATATCTTTGTGCAAGAGAGAAACATTACTCATCTACCTTTATACGATTTTTTTGAGTTATAAGTAGATGAACATACTACTTGGATAACAAAGTGAACAGAATGAATGTATAGGAACAAATTTTATTTCTATGTCTATGTCAAATGACTGTTGTCTATTTTGTCAAAACTGAAAAATTATACCCTTATTGTGATGCTTAGTAATTAATGATTCATGCTTTTGTTTACCATTTCTTGCACACAGTGCTAAATTTAGGGAGTACAGGAATAAATGCAACACATCTGGTAAAGATGGTATATGAACACATCATTGAGGCACTCTGAACAGATAATTATGTGTATGTGCCTGAGTGTAAGAATTAGAATGCTATGGTGTAAATGAGAAAGCATCAAATGGAAAGATATTTTGAGTAGGATCTAACAAATAAAAAGATGAAAAATTACAATGTGAGGATGTGAGGGCGATCTGGCTTTGACATCTGTCACCCATTGATCGCCAGGGTTGATTCGGCTCGATCTGGCTGGCTAAGGGGGTGTCCCCCTTTCTTTCTCACCGGCTCCATGTGTGTCCCTCCTGAAGCTGCATGCTCAGTCGAAGTGGACAGCCTTCACCCGAATAGAGATGGACCATTCTTTGGTCGAGGGTATACAAGTAGTGCACTCCCCTGCCAGAACTCCAAACAAGTCTCATAAAAATTACCATGTGAATTGGTGGGCAGTTAGAAGAAAGTCCTTTTCAGGGGAGGTATTCTAGTATCTATGTAGTTTCTAGCAGTTTGAGTAGTTAATTATGAGAGCAGTGATGAGTTAGTGACACTAAAAGATCACCAGACACCTGGATCTGAAGAGATAATAACATAAATTAGGAACTTTCCTTGCAAGTAGTTGGATTAGTCCTGGTTTGATCTCCCTAGAAACTGCATCCCTTGAGCATTTCTGAAAGTAATCACTGAGAACTCAACAGTCAGAGTAATCCCCAGTGCACCATGAGGTGTGACCCCCCCTAAAATAAATAGATGTCAAACACCAGCATGGCAAAGAACGACATCTTGGTAGGATTGAGCCATATTCCTCTAGGGTGGCTGTTTAGAGAAAAGCTGTTTAGTTGCTCTTTCTATCTGAGAATCAAAGAGCATAGATAATAACTCAATGGAAACTTCCAGGTTCAAAGAGCTATCACTACATGCTTGCTGGGTTAATTCATTCATGTCTTTATAACTATCATAAGTGACTCATTATGAATCAGTAACCTACTTAAGACACAAAATCGCATCTAGTTTGTTATATATTATGTTAATAGCATAAAATGATTTTAAATAGATTCAGTTATCTGATTATTTACCACATGTCCCTTACTGTGAGCCATTAGTTGATGGCAACACAGTCTTTCTGTTCTCTCCCTCTTTTTTCTCATCTTGATTCTATGTTCTGAATTGGATCTGGTTTCAAGAAATCTCTTTTTTTTTTCTGAACACTATTCCCAATACAGTGTGCTCCATGGTTTTATTGATGATTGCTCCTGGTTGAGTCTCATTAAATAACTATAAAGTAGTCAATTTTGCTCTAGTCTTAAAAGTGGCACCTTATTGCAAGAACCAAGTTAGAGTTGGAAGGAGATATTTTCTTAAAAAGGGTTATTTGTTTCGGGAAATAAAAAAGAGTGCTTCACTAAAGTCTTCATGTCAAGAGTTACCTCAAAATATTGCTGCTGGGAGATAGCCCAAAGGGCTGAGTGAATTCATTGCATGTAGAATACTCGGTTTCTACCTTCAGCCACATGATCCCTCAAGCACCATTTGGAAGAGACTTCAGAACACCAAGCTGGAGTAACATCCAAGTAGTACTGGATGTTGACATTCAGTGGCTTTGTTTGACAACTGTGGGGTGCTAAGTTTGGAGACTTGGCAAGAGAGCACCAAGGTAATAGATAGGATCCCACACTTTCCCAGGGCTACCAGATTCCACTTAAAGATCTTGCTCTTCCATCCCTTTTCTTTTCATTTGATGAATATTTGCTGACAATTATTTGAGGAATGAAAATAAATTGAATAAATGTTTGTAGGAAAAAAATTTGCACAAGTTCTGTCTGGTGCCTACCAGACTATGTGGAGAGTAATTTGGATTAGATGGCCTCTATCCAGAAGTACTGGGTGTCTAGACAAAGTGATAGAAAGAAATGGATGTGACAGAGAACCTTACTTGGATCCTAAGAAAGGGAGGATTCACCAAGGAAAGAGATTTGAAACAAATGAAAGCAAACAGTACAGATATCCAAAGGTGGAAATAAGGAAATGAATATGGCAACATTCATAGAGAAAATTGATTAGCAAGGGGAATGATATACATTATAGAAAATAAAGTATAACTACTTCATTAAAATTTGGCCTCATTAAAAACTACCTCATTAAAATTTGTAGGAAAACATAACTTTATAGAAAAAGGTTTCAAGGAAAGGGTTGAAAAATCTTTAAATAATCAAGATGGAGGAAATGAGATATTTCTGTTTTTACTTCAACAAACTCTCTGGGATTGAGATGACTATATGAATTCCTTTAAAACTAGCTCTAGAGTTTATATCAGAATAATAGGAATGGAGATGCGGCTTTTATCTTTATTTATGGGCATAGTATTTATCCTGATATAAAGAAAAATAAAAAAAATAAAAAATAAAAAATAAAAAAATAAAAAATAAAAAAGCATACACCTAAAAACACCAAAGCTAGGGATATTGCTCAGTAGAAAAATCATTAAAGAAGATTAGAGCTGATAGAAAAATCATACTTTAATTCTAATTTTAATGTAGATGCCAGAAATCTTAACTAAAACTGCAAGAAAATAAATTCAGAGTAACTAGGGGCCCTAAAGCAATAGTACAGCAGGAAAAGTACTTGCCTTACTAAGCACTGCCAGGAATCATCCCTGAGTACAGGGATTTATTTATTGTCTATCAATATATTTATAAATATTAAAATAAATTAAATTATTTTATCAATATTATTAATATTTCATATATATTTTAATGTTAAATTATTAATATAATCATATTAAAATTATGCTTAATGACTATCTGTTAATATAATCATTACTATTTTAATATTAAAATAATATTATTTGTTTATTATTTATTTTTATTTCTTATCCAAAGATAAATAACATTGCAAAAAATTAATAGTATTAATGTTTCTTGGCCATGTAGGATGCTTGGTGAATGTGACTATAAGAAGAATAAAGGGGCCAGAGTGATAGTATAGTGGGTAGGGCGTTTGCCTTGCAAGTGACTGGCCAGGTTTCAATCCCTAGGATTCCCTCTGAGTCTCCCCAGTCTGTCATTAGTGATTTCTGAGCCCAGAGCCAGTAGTAACCCAAGTGCTTTGAGTATGAAAATACAAATTGAAATACACACATGGAAATTCAACACTTGTATCTGTCTTTTAAAAAGTTGATATAGAAGATATTTTATTAATATGATAATAAATTTCAAACATCAACATTACACTTATTGGCAAATAGCTACATGCCCATTACTATTGAAAACAAGGTGAAGATGTTATATCGCTGCTGCTGTTGGTATTGATGCAGAAGGGAGAATGGGCACATTACAAAAGTCATAAAGAAAAGAAAAACGATTGGAAGAAACAACTGAAATTTTGTGTTATGCTCAGACAATGCAATCATCTAATAAACAAATGAATCACCTGAAAACTATTAGCTTTTATGGGAAGTTTCAGTTAGGCAGATGGTCACAAAATAAATAATAATAAAAAATCAATGGAGCACTCTTAGAAATAAAACCTAAAAATCCCATTTACTCTAGAAATGAAAATAAAACAGGAATATTTTTAAATACTTATTAGAAGAAAACAATAAAACTTTTGTAGAGACACAATGGTAGGATATAATAAATGGAGAGTTAACTCACACTCCAGTATCAAGATTCAATATTATAAAGACGTCAATCATTTTTAAATGAATCTATAAGTTGATTCAAACCTAATTGAAATTGTCACTGTAATTTTTTTCTAATTGGATAGTAGAGGAATCTTCGATCAGAACAATAAATGAACAAGAATAGCCAAAAAGGCTTGAAAAGGAGAAAGAATAATGCAGACACAGCATCATCAGATTTTTAAAACTATCAAATGGCAATCATTTATTCTATGGGGAGCTGCTACTGAGTAGATAAACAGATCAATAAAACAAATGAAAGACCAAATTAGACTCTAGGATATAAAATAGCTTAGACTATGATATAAATCACAACTTCACATCAGAAGGACGGAAAACGGATTAATCACTGAATTGTGTTGGTGGTAGTAGGTTCACTTTAAAGACTTTTAGGTTTAGAGCAAAAGAGCAGTAGGTACGTACATCTGTAAAGGCATTTGCTTTGCAACACCGCAGGCTAGCTGACCTCAGTCTATGTTATACTCCATTTCCATATGGTCCCCTGAGCCTTCAAGGTGTGTTCCCTGAGTGCAGAGCCAAAAGTAAACGCTGAGCAGCACCGGAGAGGAAGAAAAGAAACAAATTTTACTTCATCTAAAATTCTGAAATGTTGAAATAGTTTGAGGTTGATTAAAGAGATAGCACAGTAGGTAGGGCATTTGCTTTGCACATGGCGACCCATGACGCACACCGGGTTTGCTTCCCCGGATCCAATACGGTAACCTGAGCCTGCTAGGAACGATTTTTTTATTTAATTTAATTAGGGCCGGGCTGGTGGCGCTAAAGGTAAGGTAGCCTTGCCTGCGCTAACTTGGACGGACCGCCGGTTCGATCCCCCGGTGTCCCCATATGGTTCCCCCAAGCCAGGAGCAACTTCTGAGCACATAGCCAGGAGTAACCCCCCTGAGCGTTACTGGGTGTGGCCCAAAACCAAAAAAAGAAAAAAAAAAATTATTTATTTAAAGAAAATGTATCACATTGTTGACATAAACTGATCATAATACATTTGTGTTGGGATGACAGAAAGCAAAGTTAATAGAAATAGAAAGAGAACTAAAAATATGGAAAAAGGGGGAGAGAATTCATTAGCAGTTATATTTGTGAAACTTCTTGTTATCAGTTATTAAAGTCATTACTGCAATAGCTGAAGATTTTGTGTATTCCCATTTTTTCTCTCCAGAGATGGAAAATACATTTTTTTTTTTTTTGGTTTTTTGGGCCACACCCGGTAACGCTCAGGGGGTTACTCCTGGCTATGCGCTCAGAAGTTGCTCCTGGCTTGGGGGACCATATGGGACACCGGGGGATCGAACCGAAGTCCGACCAAGGCTAGCGCAGGCAAGGCAGGCACCTTACCTTTAGCGCACCGCCGGCCCCAGGGAAATACATTTTTAAAAAAAAGTGTATGTGTGTGGCAATTGTCGTTGCATAGCACAAGCAAAATATGGAAGAAATTGGAACTAAACACCTTTGGCCTAAAATAAACAGGGAGATCTTACCCCTAAGCACCTTGGGCATAACACCAACTCAAGGCTCCAGGCATACTCAGTTGTCCAACCCCCCTAGTCCCAATGGTCGGGCAACCTGCGGCTCGCGAGCTACATGTGGGCTCTTTCCACTTTTAATTTGGCTTATGCTGTGTGCCGGACGGGCCCCCTAGTCTCTGTCGGTGCGCGCCCTGTGTGGCTCTCAAAATAAATTTCCATCGTGGTTTTGGCGAGATTTGGCTCAGTTGAAAACAAAAAAGGTTGCCCCGACCACTGCTAGTCATTCCCGGGTGGTCATCTCTTCAGGCTATAGTTGTTACTGTCAGGTTTCTGTAGTTATAGGTCCTGGATTCTGTACAGGTCCTGTGTCAAAGACTGGGTGGTGTGTCGTGTCTTGTGTTCGATCTTTCCATCGGTTAACATTTGCAGAGAATCCTGCCCTAAAAGTAGACGAATTGCTGTTGCCTGGTTGTCAGGGTGATATAAGAATTGTTTTTGGAGTAAGTCAGTGCCTTGGTGGTAGTAGGGCCTTTCCCTGGTAGAATTTATGTTCCTGGTGCTGGTGTGGGAACCCCTTTTTGTTTCCATAAGTGGAATCCTCAGTTCAGGGGGTTTCCTGAGTACAGAGCCAGGAATAACTCCTGAGTGCTGCTGAGCACTTGCCAAATGTGACCCTGGAGGTCCCAGCACTTCAGAGTCTGAGCAGCTCTGCATCCTTTAAATGTATGCCCAGTTTCTAAATATATGACCCAGTTGGCTGAGAATTACTGGGAGTAAACTTTAAACTGAAATGAACGTCAGTTGGAACTCCCCTCAAAAGAATGCACTGAACAGTAATATATGGTCAAGTTTGCTCAGGTTTTCTGAGTGTTGTTACTGGAGTCCATAACCAAGGGGACCAAATAGTCTCTGAAAACATTTTAGTCTCTGAAAAATTGTGTATGTCAAAACACCATAAATAAAATTATAAAACCATTTGCAAGTAAGAGTGTTTGAAATTAAAAACACCAGCAATGTATGTATATACACACATATATATTTTATATCATGAAAACTCCTGACTGGTTTGTCAGTTTATACATTCTCTATGTATGAACTTCTCCTAAGAACTTATTAAAATGTAAATTAAGATTTATCTACAAGGTTGTTTAAGCCAATACTATTTATAATATTGAAGAATTGAAGTCTTAAATATACAAAGACTGTGGCTGAATGAACAAGAAAGCTTTAGCATAATTAAACACTCTTAACTGCATTAAAACTGTTTTTTCATTAATGTTTATTGTTTTTTTTTTTCACTTCTGGCTATTCTCAGGAATTGCTCCTGGTTCTGTGCTGGGGATCATTCCTAATGGTGATCAGGGAACCATTTGGAGTAATGAACCCAGGGCAGCCATGTGTAAAGCTTGCCTTCTGTCCTATCTTTTCAGCCCTGTTAGGGGGGTCCTTATCTGCTGGAACATTTGGACCCACTTAGTTCCTCTATTTTAGCTGAACAGTGAGGAAGTCCCTGCTCTTAAACCAGGGTACATTTTGCGGTTTTATCTTTTGGGCTAAAAACCCCTGCCTATGGGGAAGCTTATAGAGTGAAATATATTTTACAGTGGCTTTACTGGGGGCTTAGGACCACCATGGTCCTAGCTAAGGGGACTTGGTTTTCACAATGTTTAATGACAGTAAAATGACCACAATATAGAAGCAGAGATATAAATAATATACATGTGTATATGTATGTATGCTGATTTATATATACATTTTATAAACATTTTTAAATAGATGTCTATAATTGCTTATTGAACACTCTTGGGTGTTGGCTTAGCCAAAAGCGGAAATGTTGAGATCTTTATGAATTCAACATTTCTAGCTTTTGGAAAAGTAATATCTTTCATTTAATACCTGTGAAGATAATACTATTAATATTTCAAAGATAAGAGCAAGTAAAATATTAAATGTCCTCATGTCTATTGTAGGTCAGTTTTTGTCACCAAAGAGATTTGGTGGAAATTATTTTTCTGGACATTTTGAATTTTTAAATGAGGTCAATTGACTGTGGTATTGTGCATATTAACAAGCATTAATAGGAGTACATTTAGGACAGAGATGATCACTATGACAATCGAATATTTGAAATGAGAAAAGAAAAATGTCTGCCCATTGAGGCAAGCTAAGAGAGAGGAAGAGGACAGAAAAGAAAGTGGGGCATAGGGTGGGTTCCATTGCCAGCAATACATAGTTCCCTTAGCACCAACAGGAGCACCTTTAATAGAGAGAGAGTCATAGATAACCCCAGGCTAGGTGTAACAGTCCTAAACAAACAAAATCTAATTTCCCTTGTAATTCTTATCATAGCCTTTTTTTCCTTATTATCTTCAAAAATTTCCAAACATTTCCAGTGTCCCAACCAGGTTGCCTCTTACCCTAATTTATTCTAGAAGGGGTCCCCAGTCCTTGGTTCTACCCCATAGCATCTTTCAATAAGACCCAGAAGCCACATGTGATCCTTCTTAGTAGCCATGAGGGGAGCAGGACTATGGCCACCTAGAAATAATTTTTTTTATCCCAATTCTGTTCCAAAAATTCTTGTTTCGTAATAGCAAAACCTTCTCCTATGTTACAGAATGCAGAACTATTTTCAATGGGACAAGGGCAAGAAGTGCATGCACGGAAACTGATTCAGGTATCAATGCAGCAGGTACGTAGGAAGCATCATTTTTCTTAATGCATCAGTCTTATTCTTTGCTCTTCTGTCCCTCAGGAATTATCAGACAAATGATAAGGGAATCATTCTGCCGGGACACTTAATCATTATTTTTAATTTTGTGTAGCTGTTATAAGCCACTGCAGACTATTAAATATTTTTAATTTTAAAATGTTTTTAAGTGAATTACAGTTACAAAATTTTTTCAGTCATACAATATTCCACACCCACACCTTCGTCAAACCACATTTACTAAACCAATAACCCCAGTCCTCTCTACCTCACTCCAAACTTGCCTCCTATAGCATATTTTTTCTTTAATTTTGTTCAGAGTGATCCTTCCCAACGTATCATTGTCATAGTGGTCCATTCACTATTCTATTTGTACTCACCACTTTGTGGCACAAACTTTCTACATGGACCAGTCCTCTAGCCTTTGACTCTATTGTCTTAGCATTCCTATGTTTGTTTTGTATATCCCACAAATGAGTGCGATCATTTTATGCCTATTCCTCACCCTCTGAGTCTAGCATAAATAGTTCTCCATATTCATCATGTATAAGCAAATATCTTTTGCTCATTTTCCTAATGTTATGAGTATTCATTGTGTCAATGTACCATTTTCTTTATCTGCTCATCTTTCTCAGGCATTTGAGTTGTTTCCAGATTCTGGCTGTTGTGAACAGTGCTGCGACGAACATCAGAACTCAGATGCCTTTTCTGTATTATGTTTTGCGGGCCGAGTAGAGTATATTCCTATTAGCAGTATTGCTGTATTGAATGGAAGCTCAACTTTGAGATTTTTGAGAAATATCCATATTGTTTCCAAAGTGCTGAACCAGTTTACCATTCCCATCGATTTGGTATCGCACCAGCACTGGTTGTTCTTGTTCTTTTTGATGTAGTGCCAATCTCTGTAATATAAGATGCTATCTAATTGTTGTTTTGATTTGCATCTCCCTGATAATTAGTGATTGTGGAGCATATTTGGGCCATTTTGGTTTTTTTTTCTTTAGGAAGTTTCTGTTCATCAGTCTCCCCATTTTTTTTTTGATTAGGTTGGAATGTTTTTTCTTGTAAAGCTCTACCAATGTCTTATATATCTTTGATACTTGATCCCCTTATCATATATATTTGGTAAATAATTTCTCCCAGTCCTATGGGCTGTCTCTTGTATCTAGTCATCCTTTCCTTTGAAGTACAGAAACTTCTTATACGTCCCATTTGTTTATCTTTACTTTGGTCAGTGGTGTTTCATCCTTAAAAATGTCTTTAGCTTCAATGTCTTGGAGAGTTCTGTCTATAGTTTCTTTCTATTAAAAATTTTTTTATTGAGACCAATTGTGAATTACAGTCCTTCATAGTTATATTTCAAGGTACTTAGTGACAGTGAATTTATGGCTATTCCTACCACCAGTGTTGAAATCCCTACTACCCAGAGTTCCCATCATGCATCTCAATACCTCCCCCCTAGCCATGGGCTACCCAGTGTAATAGAACCATTTTGTGTTTCGCTTGTTATAGTTTGGACTCTTGATACTATTGTCATTGACTTTGGCTTGGGTATTTAGTTCTGACAATTTTTTTCCCACTCAATGCACCTCGATACCACTTGCCTTCTGGGGTCCTGTCCATATTTTTTTCTTTTCTCAATTTGTAGAAGACATAGAAAAATGAAATAAAACAAAAAGTGATTCATGTTCCCAGTTTCATGGAAAAGGCAGGAACCCCCTAACTCGAAGGCTATAAATAAAATAAAAGGGAGGTAGATGTGAGCAGGATTTTTGTTTTCATTTGTCTTTCTGTGTGTGCTTTTTTACATAGTTGTAGTAAACCATTGAAGGTAAGTAGAAAGGAAATACCCCATGGCCTAGAAACAAATGAACGAATAAGCAAAAAACAATAAAACAGGGCATCTCTACCCATACAGCAAAACTGTCATAAGAAGTGACTATGTGCTCTGGGCAATGTTAATTGTCCAAACCCCAATGTCCTTTCTTTATGGTCCCCGGAGAAGTTCTACTCAGCTGCGGTTATCAGAGTCTGTTGGATTACTGGAGCCACTCTAATCATATTAATACTCCAACCTAGAGTGTGTGTGATCTGGTGATAGGATTACCGGATCACTCCCTACTTGTTATTCCTTTTCTCTCCTAGGGTGTGGACTGGTTCTTGCAAATAAAAGTGAGTTTCAAAAAAGAAGGAGCTCGTTCTTTGGTCTTCCTCAAGCTGCTTTTCTTCTTAGGAGCAGAATTTGCCTATAGTTTCTTCTGTGTACTTTATTTCTTCTGGTTTTAGTATCAAGATTTTTTTTTTTTTTTGGTTTTTGGGGCCACACCCGGCAATGCTCAGAGGTTACTCCTGGCTGTCTGCTCAGAAATAGCTCCTGGCAGGCACGGAGGACCATATGGGACACCGGGATTCGAACCAACCACCTTTGGTCCTGGATCGGCTGCTTGCAAGGCAAACGCCGCTGTGCTATCTCTCCGGGCCCAGTATCAAGATTTTTAATCCATTTCTATTTGACTTGTGTGCAAGTGTTAAAAAGAAAACTGAGTTCATTTTTTTCCTCACATATAGCTGACCCAGTTTCCCTAACACCACTATTGAAGAGGCTTTCTTGTTCCACTTTATATTTTCTTACGTTCTTTACCAAAGAATAAATTGACCATACACCTGAAAGTCTATTTCAGGATATTCAAGTCTATTTGAATATGACTCTTTCTTTATCCTAATACTTGTACTAAGGGATTATCCCTGGCAGTGCTTGAGGTTTCATGTGATGCAAGACGATAATACTGGGTTCAAGATAAGGAAAGTGTATTAAACCTTCTACTAGACTTGACAGGACCAGTAAAATTTAAACCTTAAGTTAGTTTTGCCTCCTACCGTTCTTATAAAATCTTGTTCCATTTTGTATATGTATTTCATTTTGTTTTTTACAAAATATTTTTAACAAGTTAGCAGACAAACTTTCTAACATAAGGTTGTAGCTCTAGCATTCTTGGACTTTCATGATAATATTAATATTAATAGGCAGTGCATAAGACGTGTGACAGAATGAAACAACTGAGTTTTGATTGTGGTTAAGTCAAATTTTAAATTTTTTTATGAATAGATTTTTACAGGCAAATAAAAATATCTGAGGGTATTATGTTAAGTATTGATAATGTTCTTTATTGAAACTTGCAAGGAGAGGTTGTTGAAGAAATGTTTTTCCATCATACCTAATAAATACACAGAACATTAATTTTTTAAGTCCTTTATAGTTAGACAGTTTCAGCTATAACACGAACAAACATCACTTATAAAAAATAAAATGAGGTATTGTTTTCTTATTATTCAGCTTATGATATTGTACTGTCTATTAGAACTTAGGATGCAATTTTTCTTTCAGAATTAATGACTAGAGAGGGTTAATGGGCTAAAAACTCTGTTTGGGTCATCAAATTTCAATATAGCCATTAATTTATGTACGTGTTGTATTCCTATAATCTTTTATAATTTAATTAAATTCAATCATACAGTGTATTCAATTCATCTATATCAAAGCAATTTTTTCAGCTCAAATAAGTCCCTTTTTTTCCTTTATTTGACAACCTTATCTTGGGTCCTTAAATATCTTCCTTCGTGTGTTAAGAATTAAAAAATATTTTAAATTTAAATACAATAATCATAGTAGTCTTTTTTGAATATTAAATTTCTAACTTACGTTCTGTTTGTTGGGACAAATAATAATGCCAACTGTCTGGAGAGAAAAAAAGAAAATCATGAACAAGTATAAGCCACATGCCACTTGTGAGGACTCCATATTTAATGGGAAGATGGCAATGAGTAGAATGAGTAGCCAGAAAGCCACTGGATCTACCAGGACAAAAACTAACTGGATATCTGTTTCTCTCTCAAAACATCTCCTTTAGCCCTTAAGTTACTTTGCATTGTATTTTTCTCTTATGAAAACAAAGCATGATACCCACCCTCTTAGCTATATTTTTGTGTTCAATGTTTTGTGGCTGCATTGATTTAATTTCATCGTTTAAGAATAGCAAAAATGTTAATCAATCTTAGTGTTTTTTGGCCTTATCTCCATCTGTGGCCCAGAATCAGGCAGGAGAATTTGTTACAAAATCGCCAAATACCTATATGCACAGTAGATGGCGCACCACCGTACGCGAAGTTTAACTTGGACCTTTATTTTCTCTTCCCTTCTCAGCCCAGGGATGGCAGAAGACCATCATTTTGAACCCACTTAATTCCAATAGCTAGCTGGCTTGTACAAAAGAAGAAGAAATAATTTACATTGGCACATTAATAACTTTATTAAAGATATGTGCTCGAAACAGTTTTCAGATTAAACTAAGCAAGGAAAAAACCATGCACGCATACAGTTGTTTTGTTAAAAATCATAGAAAAGAGTTGCAAGAATTAATTGTGAACTTTTTAAACACAGGGTGTGCCTGGGTGTTGTACTGCAAAGATTGTCACCTGGGCCTAGAATACATGGAAGAATGTTGGAGACATTAAGTACCACTGAAGCCAATGAAGATAGTTTCCGTGTGTGGGTAACGACCTGAGCCCCATGATCGATTTCCCAATTACATTGCTTCAGGTTTGTTACTTCTGAGCCAAGTGTCATTTCCTTGAGTGTTTGTAGAAGTAAATGTGACAACATTGACTTTAGGGACAGATGAGAACACAATAGAGCTTTTGGTACACTAAAAGATTTTATAATTGTCCAACATCTTAATAAAAATTTATCAAGAGCCAGTAAATTATTTACACAAGTCATAAGACTTGATAATAAAATGGGGCTTCAGCTCTGTTCAATGTAATTAGTTTACGTGGTGCCAAATTTCAGTCCGTACTTGAGGTAATGTAATGAGCTCATTGTGCCTGATGTATTGTAATTTCTATTTTATCCCTTATCATCATTTATAGAAACAAGGCTTGTTTCCTTTCTTTACAACAGACTTCCATCAAATTCACTAATGAACCACCTCAAGTGTTGTAACGCGCAGGTCTGAAAGAAACATTTGCTGGAATTAATCAAGACTACTGGATATCAGCATACTTGCCCATGTGGAAGCCCTTATGCTCTACACAGTAGCATTTTTACACTCCACTGTGCAGGTAAATTCTGAGTGCTGTTGCACATTAGGAGATGCTAATTACAGGGTACAGTCTCATTGGAAAGCCCTGCCCTAAGGAGGTCCACTGTCCTTGCCCAGCTTTGCTTTTCCCTTCATTTGCACTTTGCTAACCTGGCACAGTATTGCATTTGTTTCTATCCTGAGGAGCCCTCCAGCCTCTGGCCCCCACCCACCCTGGCCTTCTTTCTGTGTGAATGATTCCAGAGGGCAAAGACTGTCCTTTTATAACTGCTTAATCTCCCTGTCAGAGAAGCATTGAGGCATCGCGAGAGCTCAATAAATACTTCTGGGAATGAACAAATAATATATTATATAAATACGTTTTCTGTGAGTACCCAGGCTTGACCAATGTAAACCATCTCATATAATGCTAACTACTGAATTTCAAGGTAGGTCAGACACCATTTTTATTTTTGAGTATTTTGTTTTTTGGGCCATGCCCAGTAAAGTTCAGGGGTTACTCTAGGCTCTTCATTCAGAAATAACTCCTGGTAAGCTCAGGGGACCATATGGGATGCTAGGGATGCATGCAAGGCAAAATCTCATCCCACTGTGCTACCACTCAGATCCAGGTACCATTTTTTAAAAGGAGAAACTGGAGGGACCAGAGAGAGTACAGGGGGTTAAATCACTTACTTGCATATAGCTGACCCAGGTTCAATCTGTAGCATTGCAGATGTTACTCCAAGCACACCAGAAGGAGCTCTGAGTACTGTCAAGTGTGACCCAAACTTTTCCACACAAAAACATTTTTTTGTTGTTGTTTTTTTGGGCCACACCCAGAGTTGCTCAGGGGTTACTCCTGGCTGTCTGCTCAGAAATAGCTCCTGGCAGGCACGGGGGACCATATGGGACACCGGGATTCAAACCAACCACCTTTGGTCCTGAATCGGCTGCTTGCAAGGCAAACACCGCTCTGCTATCTCTCCGGACCCACAAAAACATTTTTAATGGTTAAATGAAGATGCAGAGAAGTGTATTTCACTCCCTAAACACAGATCTGAAACTCAGCCCAGGTTGCTTCCTCTCTTGTCAGGTTTTGACCCCCCACCACCACCACAGAGGAAAGCAGAGGAGGGATTGGGAGGGAATGCAACTAGTGGATCCTGTCTTGCTTAAATGTTTGCTCTTTGCCTTTAACATCTAATTAATTACTCATTTAATCATTTTATTTTCATCCAGAAACTTAACTGCAGCGGGTTTTTATGTTGTTTCTCTTTGGGTCTGTATTTGATTTTTGTATTTTGTTGTACATTTAAAAGCTATTTAATTTGCTATGCACTGCTCCCTTTTTGATCTCACAGAGATAGAGTGGTTCCTTAAATATTTTTTCATTTCTTCCTACCCCAGGGCTAGAATGAAGCTAAATGAGTCATCTCCCTTTTGTCAGAGCTTTATGGACAGAGCTTCATCAAAGCCTCCCTACCCAAAGGTGGAAAGGAATTTTATTCTTGCTCTAGAAAATACTGAGGGTGTTTTATCTCCACTTCCTTTGAGCATTTTACCAAGTTTTGTGCTGCTCATCAGAGAGGGCTAAATGGTGAGGATAGCCTGGTGTCCATCTGCTACTCTCACCTCCCCAACTCTGAGGTAGTTAAAAATCAGTTTAAAAGCTTTTGGAGGTGGTTATTTTTATTAAGTTCCATTGTGGCCTTTGGATTGTGAACTACAGCTTTCAAGCCACAGAAAGCTATTTTTTTTAATCTGGAATTGTTCTCTTTGCTAGACCTTATCACACCTGAATACAAACACTGCTTTAAAGTGTTATTTAATTCTCAGTGCACAAACAATGTATTTTATGATTCTGTTCCCAGTAGTGATGATTCAACTCTTCCAGGATGCTTATTATGGGAAGATGATTTGGGGTAGTTTCCATATGTCAGTGCAGCAGTCTGTGTTTTAAATGGCCATTTTCTAAATACAAAAAAAAAGGGAGGGTGGATAATAGGATCAGGGTTCAGTGATATGACTGAAGTGTCATCTTAACATGCAATTTATATGTACTAAAATACATATAAAAACAAACAAATATAAAACAAAGAAGCAAAACAAACTAAACTCAATTGCTAGGTCTATGAAGCTATTATCTGAGGGAGTAGAAGTTTGTCGAACTTTAGAATCCAGTCTCAGTGTACTGAAACAAACAAAAAAGTACCTCATGGAGAATTAGGAGACTTAGATTTAAGTACTTGTGATAAAATCAACTATCTATGTGAGCTTGATTAAGTGAGATCATTATCTTAGAGGCTGTTTTCTCATATGTGCATCAAGTTGTCTTCTATTCTTTTTATTTTCATTAATTTCAGAAATATTTATCATAATAGTGGTTCATTTTTTTCCCTCTTACTTTGGATAGACCCAGTTTGATCGAAAAGTCTAGATTCTGTTAGAACTTGTAGCCCTGGGCTAGTAGTAGCCCTTGGAGCTTTAAAGAAATGAACTTCAGGTCCCACCCTGCTAATTTAAGACCTTCTTATCTGCATTGCAGAAAGACCCAGTTCTTCACGTGCACTTTAAGATTTGAGCTACAATGTCTGTAGCTAGGGTATTTCTGTATTGATCAGATTATGAGTTAACTTTCTCCTCTATCTTTCTTGCATTTAATATGGTAACTAAACACTCTGCTCATGGAGTCCTAAAAATACAAACAAAAACAAAACAAAACAAAACAAAAACAACGGTCACTAACTTGATGTAAGCAGGACATTTAATTTATTTATCCTTGCAGAGATTGAACAAGAGAACAGGAAATTGACTCATGTCACTTCCTCAGGAGCTTTGGAACTTGATAGAATTCACATGTTAGAAGGCAGAAGTTAGTGGTAACCAGACAGTATAATATCTCTTACTGAATCATGGTTTGGCCTTATGCCTTTGCCTCTCCCTGTTCAAAGGTACCTTGCACTACTTATTCAGACTGCAAAGTACATAAGTTCTTCAGTAAAAAAGGGGAGATATAGATTGCTTGGGGTCAGATCCTCTCCCAAGCAGGATGTGGTTGGTCTCTTGGTTTAAGTAGAATTAGGCTTACCAGTAAGAGGATGTCCTAGCTGCTGCCCTGGAAACTTGCATTGATGCGAAAGGCAACTCTGCATAGGGCTCCCATCCTTCGTTTACTTTCACTTGCCTCCTGCTCCTCTGAAATTTGCCAATTAGGCTCAGCAAGAAGTGGCTGAAGCTATGAATACTTTTTGGCTCTCCTGCCCATTCCGGGAGAGCCTCTCACTCCCAACATCCTTGTGCATGCCTTCTGAGTTCTATTTGGTCACTGTTTCCTGGAAACATTTCAGTCTTGTATGAAAAGTGACTCATGAAGAGAACTCTCTTCTGTCTTTGATATTATCTCTTGATTCTTTTTCCAAAGCAACCTGAGTCTGATTCAAAATTATTCTGGTTTCAAATCAAACTCAGGCCAACATACTGGAATTTAAATTTAGATAGAGTTTATCTTCCTTCAAACTCTTTGGTCTTTTGGGCCAGAGCAATAGTATAGTCAGTAGGGTGCTTGCCTTGCATGCTCTGACCAGATTAGATATTTGACACTCCAGATGGTCTCCCAAACACTGTCAAGAGTAATTCCTGGGCACAGAACAGGAAGTAACCACTGAGCATCACCAGGTATGAGTACTTGTATAGTTTCTTCCTACTACTTCTTGATAAATATTTTAAGAGCATTATTTTTCTTTTTTATGGAGATCAGTGGAAATTTTCCTTTGAACAGCAGATGGGGATACAGTGAACATGGTCTTAAGCAATGTTCGTGTGGTGCTCAGTTATTGTCAGAACCCCAGAATTCCTGGAAAGGAGGCAGCGAGTTGTGAATAAGCAAATGTGTAGATGTGTATGTGTTTGGTCTTTTAAAAAGCTTTCCAAGTAATTCCAATGTGCAGCAAGAGTTCAAAATAAAGAGCCTTTCAGTCATTTTTATACCTTTTGCATGGTTTGGAATGTTCTCCCTAATCACCGTGCCTTGCTCACACAGAGACACTCTAACAGTTCATACATTGTGAGGTTTTTGAGGACCTGAAGATGCAAATTTGCAAATTTTATTATGGCTCTTAAAAGTAACTGAAATATTAAACTAAAATGTCAAGAGAACCCAGGTATTTATTTATTCAAACGTGGTTCTTTTGTTTATATTTTGTTTTTCTTCTCAAGTTTGAACCTTGAAAAATAAATACTTCCTTCAGATAAAATAATGCATATAAGGTTTTTTATGAGGAGGCATAATGTTAAAGTATAAGATGTCTTCAGAATCATTAAATAATACAACAAAAATGTTTTTGTTCTGCTTTATTTAGTATTTATTTAGTGTTTAGAATTTATTTAGTATTTCTCAGTAAATATGTACATTTCTGTTCATCATCTTTACCTATTAATTTTTCTTTCTATTGTCTAATATAAACTTGCATATTTTAAATGTTATATTAACTTCCGTCATGAAATAAATAGGGTGTGATGCTCCCAGGGAGACTTATTTTGAAGATGTAAGTAATATGATTTGAAATTAGGCTGTGGAGGTGGGATCACTGGGTTGAGATAAATTATAACATAAAATAAGAAATAGCTTTGACATCGCTAAAATGATTATTTGATTATTTGATTCTTTTCTTCAGTGTTCTAGGGTGGATTCCAAGTTTTTTATATTTCCTTATGGTCCTATGGTTAGTATTCATTGGAATAAAGGAAGGAACTGTATAGTTCAAGCCTTACAAGGAGTATATTATTCTCCAAAAAAAATACATTACTCTCTAGTGTAATAAGAGAAGATCACTATTATCTGTTAAAATAGGGGTTATCTCTTTATCCTTACCTCTGTTCATCTCCTCTACCTGCAACTTTCTTTGGAAGCTTTGTGTTCCGGCCTTTGCTTCTAGCCTTTGCCAAGCCTGGACATCTTTTCTCCTTTCTTTTCAAGGACCAGCTTGAATTTTGTTTTTTTCCCAGAATTCTTTGATTGATTGTCTTCTTACACTTATCATCAATTACATCTTGACATTTAATTATACCCAGAATCATATTGTCCTTTTCTTGTTTCTGAGTTTTATTTTCTCAAGTAAATGAAGACTTCTTGAAAATACATTGAATTTAATATTTTTTCCATTGTATCACATAGGGCTCCTCCCTTAGATTCAAAATTCTAATGTGACAGAAGAGATTTGATATTTCAAGTAAGTCTAGCAAAACCTAAAAAAATCATTTTGAGCTTAGGAGTTATTAGGTCACAACAGTTTTAATATTTGTTGATACTTTTCCTAGGTGATGATTCAGGGGATTTATTTTTCATTCTTTTCTTTCTCTCTCATCACAATGAGTACAAAATAGCAAGAAAGTGAAATTGCCACATTTGAGGAAGGGGAGGAAGACAATCAATAAGTATTGTATTTTCTCCCCAAGATGTACAAGTCTCTGACTTCAGTGAACTAACCTAAAAAAGAATTTTTAAATGAAAATTGATAGCAAGCAATATCAAACCAAGAAAATCTCTGTGCTGGGCCAGTTATGGAAGATCACATTTTAAGGAGCAACTAAATTGCAATTGCTCTGTGCATACAAATGGGAGTGTTTCCATAGAGCCAATTTCAGCAGTTCAGGTAATTGGAAAGGAAGCATTATTCTTCATTCACTTTTCTAATTGAATGGTAAATTTTAGAAATTACGTCAAACAGAGGTGAAACTGTTTGCGATCTGAATTTCTTTTCGAGAAAACAGAAACAAGCTTGCATTTCACCAACACAACCAGTTGACATTCTCCCTTTTGTGTCCTCAAGATGAAAGAAATTGTAGTTCTGAATGCCTCTGAGTTAATGGCTGGATAAAGATTCTTGAAACTTACCTTTGCTCTTGGAAACACCTTGTGAAAAATCTCTGATGTGTTTCTGGATCCGCAGAAAGAACCCAAAACCCTGTGTCAGGCTTGTAATGTACTTCCAGAAAATTGAGAGGGAGCATGCCTTTTATTCTGTCAATAATACACTAATATTTATTCGATATCTACAGTCCTTTTACCAAGGTGTAGATAGATGCAAAAGGAGTAAATTGGAGATATAGTTACCACTACCAGGGCTCAAAATCTGGTCACAGGATCAACTAATATACCATGAAACAAACAGAAAAGTTTCTCAAGGTCCATGAATGCCGAGACCATGAAGGAAGTCATCAAGAGCAGGACACACATTGAAGAGCCAAAGGTCTGGGTCAGAGTGATAGTACAGTGGGTATGGTGATTGCCTTGCATGGAGCTGACCCAAGTTCAAATCCTAACATCCCACATCATCCCATGAGTACTTCCAGGAGTGATTCCTGAAAGCAGAGCAAGGAGTAACCCCTGAGAACCACTGGGTATAGTCCAACCAAAACAAAACAAATAGCCAAGGATTCATTTCGTTTACCTCAGACATTGACCCCTCTCTCTTCTTGTTAAGGCTCCTTCCTGTCTTCAAAATGAAATATAGAGTTCCCAGCTACCAAGTTCACAGTTTAAGCTCTGACTAGATTAACAATGGGTAGTAATTGTTAATCTTCATTCAGAGATGGGAGGAAGATTCTAGTGGACTCTTCTTGAATTTGTTTTGGAATTAACTAAGAAATGGGGGTGAGAGTCTCAGCACACAAACACACTGTGACTGATAGCTTAACCCTAGGAAGTGCGGGTCTAGAAGTAATGGTCTTAGTTTATGTTTTGACATATTGGCAGTTGATAATGCAATTTGTGTTAAACCCGTCCAAGTGTGAGCCTGTAGTGTTACCAGTCAACATTTGTTTTCCCTGACTTCAGAGTCTATATTCTGAAGTCAGAATGGCTAGACTTAAGTTAGTTGACATGGAGGGGTGCTGGGGATTGAAACAAAGTTTTCATACATGCAAAGCCTATGTTCTTCCACTAAACTACATCTTCAGTGTCTGCAAAATATTTTGAATGCATATTCTGAAATCAGTAATTAAAAGCCTTCCTCACTATCATAAATTTATTCTCTGACACAGCTGTCTTTTCTAGAATACACTTAGACTCCTTTAAATGGAACAGAGGGTCATTGTCCTGCAAGGAAGAAACAAATTCAGGAATAAGGATGAGAGAATAGTTTGTAAAAAAAAAAAAAATAAAGTTTGTGTGTGTGTGTGTGTGCAATTGTGTGTTGAGTTGTTGAGTTGGAGAAGGGAGAAGAAAAAATTATCATATATTTAGAGATAGTTATGAAATTATGGGTTCTGTTTTTCATATGGGTTCTTATCTCAAGTATCAGGACCACAGACCTAAAAGCTAACCTGAAGAAACCACTGGGTCTTCCATAGAGACGACATATGCTAGGTGTAGAACTCTGACATATGTGCTCATCTGTGTGATTCTCCTGGTTGAGCAGAGCCTGGCAATGGCAATTCTAATGCATAAAATACCTTTATAGTAGTTCTAGAACATCAACTCAGGTTTTGTTGCGGGAATGTTGCTTTAGTGATAGTGGTGTTCTTTTTATAACTAAAACCCAACTACAAATATGTTTGTAATCATGGTGCTTAAATAAAGATATTAAAAAATATTTTAAAAATGTTGATTGTTCTGGGCCCAGTTTATTTTGAGTAATTTTGCAACTTTAAAGAAATTAGAAAAAAAGATGAGCAATGTAAGTTTTAATACAAATACATCATATTTTGTAATAATTGTTTTCATTTTTAAAAATTTGAACTTGTGGGATTAGAACTATTTTAATTTAGTATTTGAAACTTTCAAAATTCCAATATAGAAAAAGATGAATTCAATTTGGCAGGCATTTATTTAGCACCTACTCTATTTTTTGAGGGGGAATACCTATGTTTTTTTAACCCCTAAATTCTAATTGGGCAATTACTGGAGTTTTGTTTTTGTAAATGATCTGGCTATTGGAGGTATAAAATAGTATTTCTAGTGTTTAATATACTCATAATTATATATTATTCTTCAATAGGAATGGCATTTATTTTTAAATCATCCTCAATTTTAATGTACTTTGTGATTTAATTATGATAGTAAGAAGAATCAGCTGCATACAATTAAAAATATCAATGCATATTTTTGCATGTTTTTAAGGAGCGACGCAAATTTGGTCCCTTAGGATGGAATATTCCCTATGAATTCAATTCTGCTGACTTTACAGCCAGTGTTCAGTTTATTCAGAACCACCTTGATGAATGTGATATCAAAAAAGTGAGTAAATTTTTTTCTCTTTTCTCCTGTTGCTGCACTTAAGTCAAGGTTCAGTGGTTATTTTTAGTTTGAATTTTTTCCCAGGAGCCTGCTGAGCTACCCCACCTGCCCAACAGAAGTCTGGTCCTCTCCGTCTACTGCTTCCTGTCCCAGTTATTTCTACATACAACTCTACTATAGGAGGTCATTGGCCTGTTTTCTTATCCTGCTGTCTCTTAAGTAGTCCCCTTCTCTCCCTCACATTTACACATCAGAGGTGAACCACTAAGGAAGAAACTTAATGTATAGAAAAGCTCCATAACTTCCTCTGATCTCACCCGAGTGCCACAGTACACTTCAAGAGAATATGCTTCTGATGGCTAGAGAATATTGAAGGTGTTTAAGACACTTGCCTTGCATGTAGATAGCCTGTTTGGTTCTTAGCACCAAATATGGTTCTCTGAGCACTGCTGAGTGTGATCTAACCCTCCCCCAATAAAAAAATAATAATAATTAAAGAGAAAGAGAGCAAAAGAGAGAGAATATATGAACCTGATGCCAAGCTTTTCTTCCTTCACTTCATTCAGCCTTCCTCCAAAGAGAAAGTATTTTATCTCAACCTAAGGGGGTTTTGCACCTAAATCGCATGATCATAACATTGAAGCTTATGCTTATAAGTAGCAATGATGCCTAGTAATGGCCACTTATCTCTGTATATATAGCACTCCCCAAAATTGCAGACCCCTTTCATAAGCAGGATCTCATTTATTTTTCACAGTTCTCTGAGGCAGGTACCTTTGTGCTAATGAGGTCATAGGTGAGAGAATAAAAGCTTTCCTCAAGGTCACAGAGTTAAATTGCAATGCTAGAATGTGACTTTTAATACATATAAATGATTGGAACTCTATTTTTATTATAATCTTGAGCAAGTTAATGAACCTCTCTGAGCCTGTTTTGTCTTTAATCGCCATAGTTTCTGGGAGGAATAAATGAGTTAACATATGTGAAAACAGGCATATGGAATATAGGATGGGATCAACTGTTTTGCTTTCTCTTCTTTCACGGTATAGATCTTGAAGATAATTGTAGACACTAAGTATTCATATAAGTGAATTAGGATGAAGTTTAGACTGAGAACACATGAAATCTAGAACCAAGCCACATGCATTTAAATGTAAATTTTGTATATGTAAATAACAGTGACCTGGTAATAGTTTCTTAGAAAGGTAACAAAGATGAAAACTAAATGTCAAGCATCCTTATTTATCCTACCTAAAATGTATTGAATATTTCAAATAAAAACATCAATATCTGAAGTATATAGCTAGTATAAGATTGCTATGGAAGTTAATATTTTGATAAAGTTATAGCTTCCAAAATGAGACAGCAAAGTACTGCATTACAGGAAATGATTGCAAATGAATAATCTTATGGTTTTCATACTAATCCAGAAAATGTATTACTGAGAAAGCATATTAAAACATGATTACTTGATTTTTCCCCTTTCTTTGCTAACCATGACTTTTTTCTTTTCTAACAGTTTGACATAGCTATAATGAGTATTATAGGTGATTATATCCACAGGGTGAAAAATAGTCTTTTCCCCCTATTTAAAATGATCAATGAGCAATATATTCGCTGGTGTTTAGTACTGTAGATTTTTCTTTGGTGAATAAACCATTGCAATTCCAGTCATTTAATAGAAAGAGTTATTAATGTAAGCTAATGAATAATTTTAAATGCAGTCAAGCTCCTGCTTCCATTTCCAGATTTTGTCTTTAGTGAGATACCTGAATGGTTTAGAATTCTTTGTTTGAATTGGCCATGAGTAATCCAGTTTCATTTTAAATAAAGGGTGTATCGTGGAATACAGTTCGGTACATGATCGGAGAAGTACAATATGGAGGCCGAGTGACAGATGACTTTGACAAACGTCTGCTTAACTGCTTTGCTCGAGTAAGTTCATGTAGAAAAGAAATAGAGACATATTTTAGTGTATTTACCTTTTTTTTCCCTAGGAGGAGTTTCCTTCATCAAATCAGGGACCTCACCTAGTAATACATGGAAAGGCAGTTTATTCAACCTAGTTATGTGGTACTATTGGGGTCTTGGGGCCACCAGGGCCATAGCCAGCAGAGCTAAGCAAGGATCATGTAGTGTTTGGATTAAACTTGAACATGGGGCCTCTCACCTGCAAGAGATGTGCTCTACCCTTTTGAATTATCTAGCTGTTATTTTCCTTTTAAACAAGAACATTTTATGGTTATAATAGGCAAGTCAAATTTGAGGTGTGGAGGAAGAATATTAAGTAGAGCTGTTGATGTGAATAAAACAACGAAACAAAAAAATCAAAGAAAACCTGCCTAGCCATTTTCTTGTGGTTTCGAGCACAGCAGAACAGCAGTCAGATATTAGTGGTCTGTGAATATTTTGAACAAATGTGCAGCACCTGTACTACCCCTTCTCTGTACTACCCTTTCTCCCTGCTCTCCAATACCTGGCGCCATACTTACTGCCACACAGTTTCTCTGCCTCCTATTCTGGAGTTAAGGCTCAGAGTGATTTCACATTCCTCAAGCAATTGGAATAAGTATTATTTGAGCTTTTCCACTTCTTCTATTAGGACATACAACTGAAAAGTAATCAAATTTTCCCTCCTTGTCCAGAAAAAATACATATATATCATATTGGTAACATTTCCTGTACCCTTATGGCTTTCATATCAGGATGAATAGCCTTTTAAAACATCTCAAACACTTTTTTAAAAAACATTACACATTCAAAGAAATATATATTACCTAAAGAGGAAAAATTAGATTTATGAATACATTTCATGGTTATTAAATCTCCATTTATGAAGATCTATAATGGTAACTTCAGTTATCTCCCTCAACAAATGTAAACTCTCAACTACAAAGCACAAGCATTGGATATATTTTGATAATGGGGGTTGGTCAGAAAACAGACATTTTTTTACTCAATTTTTTAAATTTTTTTTCTTGAAATTTAATGTGGGAAAAGGCAGCTGATAGCAAAGTAGCAACATAATGGTGTGGAGGCAAAATCCAGTTGCTAGAGGTTAAATTTTGAATTAAGTTTTTAGTTTAGACCTCCTGGAAAGCAACTGAGAGAAACTTATAGAAATGAAATATCCAGGGTAGTTATATCCCAGAATACTTCTAGGCAATATTCAAAAAAAGAGTATGTCTGAAACACATTGATGGCAGTATTGTGTATGGAGTTGAATGCGGTATCATGGAGAGGCAAACTCTCCAAAAACATATTCTGAGATACAGATTTGCTTTGGGATCTCTCCTTCTAGACATGAACTTCAATGCAGCAGCTTCTTTTTGCCTGGGAAATTTCTGGAAAATAATAGTGCTGTGAACCCTCTCTAGCCAGAACTCCAGACAGCTGGGACAGTGAGGACCTGAGTCATGAGGAGGGCTTCATTGTGAAAAAACAGCACCCAGAAAAATGCCTATTTTAGAAATCCTAAGAAGTAGTGAGTGTGAGAGAGATCCTTCTAGGTATCCTTCTAGGGTTGTTCTGGAGTCATATAGATCTGATATGTGATATAACTACCTTTTGAAACTGTCCCTCTCATGAGACTATGTCTCAAATTCTCAGATAGATCCCTGTATGCCATCTACAAAAATATATTGTTCCTGAAAAAATGTTTTCAGGAAAGTTGAAGGTCAGTCATGGGGTTAATAGTAGATGCTTTTCTTGGAAGACACCATCCTCATGACCTTATATCTGGGTCTTAAAAATGTGATGTGTGTAAAGCTTTAAAAATAATTTTAGAACTATAAATACATGTATGTTTATATTTCATGAATATTGCATGTATATAATTCTTTAGGATACATCTCAAGTACATTTTAATAGGTGCCCTCAGAGGAAAGGAGATTTGGAGTGGATACCAGGAATGAATAGAAAAAAAGAAAAGAAAAGACAATAGATCTCTTAGATGTAGGAGAATAATAAAGGAGTATGATAAACTCACCTCTGTAGCTGAGATTCAAAGGAGAAAAATGATGCCTTGATAAGTTTACTTTGTGTAAAATAATTATTAAAGTGCCTAAAATTGAGTTTTAGACTGGAGGCTGAAAATAATGGTTAGATTAAGGGTATAATCTCAAAACAGGAAGACAGAAAACTGGTGGAGTAAGGAGGAGCAGACAAGGACTATGCATAGTTTCTTACCTACCAAGTGGAGAGAAAATGGGACTATTTATAAAGAATAGAAAGCATTGAAGAAGGAAGGCATTTTTTATTCACTGGGGATGGAAATTCAGGGTTCTACTTAGAATATGCAACTTTAGAGATGCTTATTCAATGTCCAAATAGAGTTGTCTAAAACTGAAGCTCTAAAGTCAGGGACTTTAGTGGCAACACTAAAATGTGATCAACAATTGGGAAAGAGCCTCTGACATAAGTTCTCAAAAAATATTTGTTGACTTAGTATAAATGAATGAATGACAAAAAGAAGTTCCATATATAAATATATAAGTATGAAGCTCAGAGAATAGCTCTGAATTAGAGAAAGAGTTGGAATTCATCAACATAAAGATTATATTTTAAGTTATCTTAAGTGTGATTGCATCTTAAAAGTGATTGTCATCTAGAAGAAATGAATGGGAAATAAAAGGAAAAATAGCTAAGGACAAGTTCCTATTTGAGGGACCACAGACTACATTTCTCAGTGATTGTTCCTAGTGTAGTGCTTTGGGATGTTCTTAGAAGTTCCAAGAAGACCAGGGTGATGCTGAGAAGGAAACTAGGTCCCAGAATGAAGAATGTGCTCCCATCCATAGACCTAGCTCACTGGTTACAAGGTCCTGATAGCTTATTTTGATGTGTTGAAGAATAAGTGAGAAAGTTTAAATGAAAGAGGTCAGGGAAGGTGAGGAAAGATAAAAATATGCATCACTTAGTAAAATTTTAAAAAATTTATTAAAATATGAATGAACTATATCACAAAATGAAAAATAGTTCTGACTTTTAAAGAAGCCATTTATTTCTCTATATACATCTACCATCTACATTTGTAGTCTTTAATAAGACAAGTAATAATTGCCTTGACATGCATATAAAAGGTATCATAAAGTGAGTTTCTTTTGTGTCTGCGACATTTTCTCTGTATATTAAATACTGAGAACTCATTCTGGATGCAGTGTGGAACAGTAGTGACTCTTTTTCCTAATTTCCTAAATTCCCTTGTATTATATTAAAATTGGTTTAAATTATTGATATTTGTAAATATGATAAATAATACTGATGGACAAACAATCCTGTATATGGTTTCTAGTCTTTCTGTTAAGAATAGAAGTGTAAGGTTACAGAATCTTTTTTTTTTTTTCATTTTAGTCTGTCACGTTGGTCTAGTTTCCAAAGTGATTTTTTAATGCATCTTACGGGAGTATGTGCCACCTGTTCTTGCACACATTCACTATCACTAATCTATATTATTTTCTTTAATGTTGGTCATTCTGGTGTTATTTGTTTGGTTTAATTTGTATTTCTCTAAATGCAAATGCAGTAAGCTCCAGAATAATTTTTTCATGCTTTGGGGTATTTTATTTTCTAATTTATAACTTGCTTAATGTGTTTATTCTTGCCTTTATTTATCTTGAATTGTTCTTTTAGATTTACAAAACCAATAATGGAAGAGTTTCATGTATAAAATATTCCAATACAGTATCCTCCATCAAAGTGTCTACTTCTCTCCACAGTGTCCTAGTGTCCCTTTCTTCATTTCTGCTTATCACACTTCTCCCTCACCCCCACCCCCACATACTCCATGGTAAATTTCTACTGAAGCTTCTCAGTTCCTGTTGTTTCTGGACATTCCTTATACCCCTAATATATTTCTTTATACCTTGCATATAAAAGAGATTATTCAGACTCTGTTCCTCCCTTTCTGTCAAATTTCACTTAGCAAATTACTCTCCAGATTCATCCACCTAGTAGAAAAGTATATTACTTTATCTTCTATTGTATATGAGTGGTATTTTACTATTATATATGTACCAAGTTTCTTTACCCACTTATCTGTTCCTGGACACTTTGGTTGTTTTAGATTTGGGTTATTTTAAATAGTGCTTCAACAAAAATAGGAACATAAATTTTTCTTGAATAGCTTTGGAATCATAGAATAGATGCCAAGAAATGGAATTTCTGGGTCATATGGAAATTCAATAACTAGTTTTTTGATATGTTTTCATATTATTTTCCAAAAATACTGAACCGATCAACATTTTCACCTAAAGTGAATGAGAATTTCTTTTCCTCACGTCCATATAACACTGGAAGTATTTGCTGTTTTTGATGAGTGCCAGTTTCACTATTGTGAGGTAATAGCTCATTTTTGTTTTTATTTATATTTCTCTGGTGATAAGTTATGCAGAGCATTATATTATACATTTTGGGTATCTGTATATCTTCTTTGAGGAAGTTTAGTTTATAGATTACTCTCATTTTTTATATGGGGTTGGTAGTTTTTTTCCTTGTAAGTTCTACAAGTGCTTTATAAATCTTGGATATTAATCTTTTATCAGATGAATGGTGGACAAATACTTTCTCTAAGTATGTGAGATGTCATTTTATTCAGCTCATAAATTCTTTTTTAATTTTAATTTTATTGAAACCATTGTGATTTACAAAGTTCTTCATAGTTGGGTTTCAGACATACAATGAATCAGGGCCAGTCCCACAACCAGTGTCCCCCTCCCTCCACAAATGTTACCCAAGTGCATCCCATACCACTCTCCAACCTCCCAGCTTGAATCTCTTGATTTTTATTGTTGTTGCCTTTTGCTTGCATATTTCATTCTGTCCTTTTTTTAACACTACCAATGCACCTGAAATCGCTTGGCCTTTTGCCCCATCCTTTTTATATCTGTGTTTCTCCTCTTCCAATCAGTTTCTTTCCTTCTCCTTGCTATACTTTGCTGCCAAGGGTGTTTGAGGCAATAGCCATTTAGACTGTATTTATTCATGCAGTTATTCAAATACCACATATAAGTGATATCATTCAGTATTTACCTTTCTTCTTCTGACTTACTTAATTTAACATAATATTTTCCAGTTCCATCCATATACCTGAAAATTGCATGATTGTTTCATTCCTTACAGATATGTAGTATTCCATTGTGATATGTACCACATTTTCATGATCCACTCATCTGTTGTTGGACATCTAGGTTGATTCCAAGTCTTGGCTATTGTACAGAGTGCTACAATGAATAGCGGTGTGCATACGTTCTTTTGGAAGAATGTTTTTCTGTCAGGGTTAGTTACCTAAAAAACTATCTTGATTTGTATTTCCATAATAATAAGTGATGATAAGCATTTTTCCATGTGTCTGTTGACTATCTGTTGGCCTTCCTCAGAGAAGTGTTTGTTTATTTCCTCTCCTCATTTTTTGATGGGATTTATAGATTTTGTGAAGTTAACTTGTGTGAATATTTTGTGTGAATACCTTTACCTAATGTGTTGAGTGCAAAAATTTTCTCCCATTCAGTAAGCTGTCTTCTAATATTAATTTGTATTTCTTTTGCCATACTTAAATGTTTTAGTTTGCTGTAGTCCCATTTTTACAATTTTGTTGCTATAGCTTTTGCCTTCAGTATTCTACCATTGAAGACTTCCTTGATGTCTAAGTCTTAGAGTTTTCTCCTATATTTTCCTCAATGAACTTTATGGATTCAGAACTAATCTCAAGATCTTTAATACACTTTGAATTAAATTTTTGTAAGGTGTGAGATGTGAATCAATTTAATTTCTTACACATGGTTATTCAATTGTTCTAAATCATTTTTGAAGAGACTATTTTTATTCCATTTCAAATTATTTGCTCCCTTGTCAAAGATTAATTGACCATATGCTTGGGGGTTGTCACTGGATATTTATTCTGATCCATTGGTCTCAAAGTATGTCTTTGTTCCAAAACCATGTTGTTTTGATGATTATTGCTTTGGAGTACAGCTTCAAATTAGGTAAGGAAATACCTCCCGATTTTTTGTTTTCTTGTTTTATTATGGATTTGACTATTCTATGTCTTTTATGGTTCCACATGGATTTTATAATTGTTTATTCTAAGTCCCTGAAGAGTGTTGCCTTAATTTCAGTAGGGGTTGCATTGAATCTATATAGTAGTTTATGTATGATTGTCATTTTGATTATACTGAGTCTTCCGATCTATGAACATGTAAGTTTGACTTATGTTATAAAATGTTATCTATCCTACAGAAGGTTCCATGTGCACTCAATAAGAATTTGTATTCAGCTTTTTTGATGATGAAAGTCCCTATATAGGTCCTTTAGTCTCAGTTCTAGTTTCTCATATAGGACTCATGTCTTTGCTAATGTTCTGCCTAGTGGATCTTTCCAATGGTGATAGTGATGTGTTTAAATCTCCCACTACTATCATGTTTCTGTTCATATGTTTCTCTATGTTTGTGAGCAAACACTTTACATATTTTGATGACTCTACATTTGGTGCATAAATTTTGGTCAGAGTTAGTATTTCTTGGTCTATTGTTCTCCTGATGAATAAGTAGTGTTCATCCTTTTCTCTAAGTACTTTCTTGAGGTTGAATGCAATTTGCTCTGATATAAGTATGACTGATCCAGTGTTCTACTGTTTTATTCTTCATTAGATTATATAATTGTTTTTCATCCTTTTACTCAGACTGTATCTAACCTGAAATTTTTTTAAATTTTTATATTGATCATGGTGGCTTATATATCTTTCACATTTTAGATACATATTAACACTGAATCAGGGAAATACCCACCACCAAATTTGTCCTCCCCCCTTCCCCATTCCCTTTCTACAACCCATATCCCCCACCATCACCCCCCGGGCTGCTAAAGTAGGTAGCAGTAGGTAGTAGTCTAGCTTACTATCAGTGATCATACATCTGTTTGGTCCTGGTGCCCTCCCTTGTTTCTCCCTCTATTTGAGAGGCTAACCTAGAAAAATCGAGTTATATGTCTAACCTGAAATTTTAAGTGTGTTTCCTGCAGACAGTAAACGGCTTGGTTTTGTTTCCTGATCTAACTTGCTACTCTGTGCCTTTTGATGGGAGAGTTTAGTTCACTGACATTTAAAGAAACTATTGAAAGAAAGTGTTTTTGTGCCAGGGTGTCGCTGTTACAATTGGGTATTTGGTTTATATAATTGATCTTTGTGTATGTAGTTCATTTAGATTCAGGTTATTTTTTTTAGTGTGAATGTTGCGAGTTCTTTTTTTTTTTTTTGTCTGAGATGTTTCTATTCCATATAAATGAGAGTTTTGCTGGATAGTGAAATCAAGCATAAAAATTTCTTTCATTCAGTAGTTTGAATGTCATTCTACACTTTTATTGTCTGGATTGTCAAACAGGAGATCTGGTTTTATTCTTACTTTCTTTCCTCTATACTTAAGGATTTTCTTCTCCCTTACTGCTTTAAAGAGTCTATCTCTCACTTTTGGGGGGGGGGGGAGTTTCATTTGTATTACTATGTCTTGATGGTGTTTTGTTAGGGTCTATTTTGTTTAGCACTCTTTTTTGCCTGTTGAATCTTGAATTACAACCTATTTTCTGAGAGTGGGAAAGTTCTCTGCTATTATCTCCCTTACTACTTGCTCCTCACCTTTATCATTTTCCTTCCCTTCTATTATTCCTATAATTATAAGATTGTTACATTTTCTGTTTATTAAATGCCTTACAGTTTCTTTTGTTTGTTTTTTTGGCCACACACAGCGGTGCTCAGGGGTTACTACTGGCTCTGTATTCATAAATCGCTCCTGGAAGACTCAGGGGACCATAGGGGATGCCGGGGATCTAACCTGGGTCTGTCTGGGTCTTCTGCATGCAAGGCAAATGCCCTACCACTGTGCTATCGCTCTAACTTGAGTTTCTTCCATTTTCTTCCATTTTATTGTATCTCCTTTCTTTTTTGACTTCTTTATTCAATGCTGGCTTGTAATTTGTCTTCAAGTTTGTCTATGCTATTCTCCACCTGTATAATTCTGTTACATAGCTTGCTAACATGTCTTTTATTTCCTTCAATTCCATTTTTATGGATTCATTCATCTGCTGAAAGAATTCTTCTTTGAGTTGGTTTAATTATTCATCTTTAGATTGTTTAATTTCACAGGCTAGTGACTCTTGATTTCTATTGTTAAAACATTAAGTGTTGATTTTAGGTCCTTATCTATAAGAACCAGGTGTTTTGATGATTTGCCAAAGATTCTTGGAAATTTGCCAAAGATGCCTGTGCAGGAGGGAAGAAAAAAGAAAAAAAGGCAAAAAGCACAAAACAATTTTTTATTTATTTTTATTTATTTATCTAGTTTTTGTCAATTTCTTTGTTTTGGTGTGGTTATTGAAGTTGTCTCCATTTATATTTATTTATTTTCTTCTTTTCTTTTCTTCCTTTATGTGCTCTGCCATGTTTTTTTTTTTTTATCTCAAGACCGTGGCATTTATGTGGTGCTTATCTTTATTGTTGGAGTGCTCACTGGATATTTTAGTTGACACTTCTTTTGGTACTGTTGTGGTGTTTCACCTTCTTTTTCCCCTTTGTCTCTCAAACCTAGGATGAGAGCCTCTAGAAGGACTCTGCCCATTTTTGGCATATTTGATTTTTCCCCCAGTTTATTACTTTTCTCTTCTTCGAACAAAACCACATAACATGAACTATCTAGCCCAGCCTCCCAATTAGAGGGGGGAAAAGGGAGGTACCAAGACCAAACAGGTGTAAGACCACTAAGTAGTAAACTAGGCACAAAGGGGACCACTTAATCTGGCAGTCCCAGGGGTGAGGGAGGAGGATATGGGAGGTAGGACGGGAACGAAGGTGGAGGGAGGACAATTCGGTGATGGGAATTCCCCTGATTTTATGTTAGTGTGTACCTAAAATATTATTGTCAATAATATGTAAGCCACTATGATTAAAATAAAAATTATATTAAAAAAAGATTCTATTCATATCCCCAGTTGAAGTTGTCTTTTTTTAGTTTCCCCATTTTTGTTTGTGTTTAGTGGGTTGGAATGCTGGAGTTTCAGGTGGTTTAAGAAATTGATCTGTTGAATTGGTTATATAAAAGATGGCTAGAGCTATATCTGCTTTAGAGGCTATTTTCCTAAACACACTAGGTTATATATAAGTATGATCAAATATTGCCAACTAATTCATTGGTTTGCTCACCTGAGTATTAAGTTGTATATTTTTTAAGAGAAAGAAGTGGTAGGTTCAATTTGCCTGAAAATAACTGAGATAAATTGCTAAGTATTCATGTGGATACACTAGCATCCATTCAGTTGTGTAAAGGAGGATTTATGGGAAGAACTTGAGAGTCCCTTTCTCTGCAAACAAACCTGAGATGGGATAAAAGACAGCAGAAAGATAAGGACAGCCTCTGGTCGTTAATTCTTTTGTGGTACAGAAGCTTCATAATCTTATGCAATCTCATTTGTTTATCTTTGCTTCATTTTCTTGATCAATGACATTGGATAACCTTTGGCTTTAATATCATGAAATTTTATAACGATGTTTCTTTAACATAATTTATGGATTCATGTCTGATATTAAGAAATGCACTCTATTTTTGATTATACTTTTATGCATTGTGTCCAAGTGGTCTGAATTTATTTTGCACATAACTGGCCAGTTTTTCCAAATGCTGTTTGTTGAAGGGAGTTTTTGTGCTCCACTTAATACATTTTTCACTTTTATCAAAGATTAACTGTCCATATTCATGAGGATTTTTCTTTGGACTCTCAATTCTTTATCACTTGGTCTGAGAGTCTGTCCTTATTCAAGGACCACAGTATTTTGCTTACTACAGCCTTTAAGTATAGTTTGAAATTGTTGAAAGAGAAGTGTTCAGCCTTCTTTTTTCCTAGGATGGCTTTGTTGTTGTTGTTTTGTTTTGTTTTGGGGCCACACCCGTTTGATGCTCAGGGGTTACTCCTGGCTAAGCGCTCAGAAATTGCCCCTGGCTTGGGGGGACCATATGGAATGCCAGGGAATCGAACCACGGTCCTTTGTTGGCTAGCGCTTGCAAGGCAGGCACCTTACCTCTAGCGCCACCTCATGGCCCCGGTCTAGGATGGCTTTGAATCTTTGAAGAGTAAGTATTTATTTCTCTATATAAATTTTATTTAATTATTATTATTATTATATATATTTTTTTGGTTTTGGGTCACACCCAGTAGCGCTCAGAGGTTACTCCTGGCTCTACGCTCAGAAATCGCCCCTGGCAGTCTCAGGGGACCATATGGGATGCCGGGATTCGAACCACCATCCTTCTGCATGCAAGGCAAATGCACTACCTCCATGCTACCTCTCCAGCCCCTCTATATAAATTTTAACAGCTTTTGATCTTTATATTTAAAAAATATAATGACTATTTTATAGAAACTATATTGAATCTGAGGCCGGAGAGATAGCATGGAGCTAACACATTTGCCTTGCATGCAGAAGGATGGTGGTTTGAATCCCGGCATCCCATATGGTCCCCTGAGCCTGCCAGGAGCAATTTCTGAGTGTAGAGTCAGGAGTAACCCCTGAGCGCTGCCGGGTGTGACCCAAAAACCAAAAATAAAAAATAAAAATAAAAATAAAAAAAAAGAAAGAAATTATTGAATCTGAGCAATGCTTTGGACAAGATTATAGTTTTGACAATATTATTCCCTACAATCCATGAAAAGGGAATGGGCTTCCACTTTCTTATGTTCTTTATTGTAGGTTTTTGGGGTTTCTTTTCTTTTTCTTTTTTTTTTTTTTTTTTTTTTTTTTTGAGAGCTGTGTCCAATAGTACTCAGGTTTTCTTCTGTACTCAGAGATCATCCTAGTGGTGCTTAGGGAATGATATGGTGCAGGGATTAAAACTTGGTCAGTTTCATATAAGATAAGCACCCTGTCCACTGTCCTATCTCTCTGGACGATTTATTTCTTTTAGTGATTTATAGTTTTGTCTTTCACATATTTTGTTAAGCTGATTCCAAGATATTTTATTTGATTTTCTTTGACTTCATTTCTCTTATTTCATTATTTGCATATAGAAAAACCATTTATTTGGTAGTCTGCTGCCAGAGAGACAAGCTTCTGGAGATGGGCCCACACTGCCAGGCTCTGCTGGGGCCTTGCAGGCAAAACTCTGACAAATACTTCAAGCCTTTTTAATAGAGGATTCCAGGGGCCTATGAAAAACCCTAGGCTGTGAGAGTGAGAGTGAGAGAGAGAAAGAGAGGGAGAGAGGGCTGGATTTGGGACCAGGGTAAGTTCAGATTGAGAGCCAGATAAAAGGGAAATAAGTATTCAAAGTAAAGGGTAACCAGATCAAGAGATGGAGTTGAAATAAGGGAGAAAGCCATAGCCAGAAGAATAAATAGTTTGGTCAGATTATTGGTCCAACTGCCTTTTCAAACTGCCGCAGACTCTCCACACTCGCTCCCTGCCCAGCCATCCAATAATAATTAAGGTATATTAAAGGAACAGACCCCTTTTATGCAGTACATAAATGTAGGACAAGAACCTGCCACTTTACTATATAAGCCTATTGTTTCTAGGAGCTCTTTTGTAAATCTTTGGCATTTTCTATGTATAGTAACCAAGTCATTTGCAGATAGAATTTGACTTATTTTTCCTATTATTTAACATCCCTTTCTTTAATTGCTATGACAAAAGCTTTCAATACTTTATTTAATAATGGTGGGAAAACTTGTCTTGAGCAGGTTTTAGAAAAAGATTTTCAATTTTTTTATCATTGAGTATATATTGGGGGGGTTGTGATAAATAGTTTTAATTATGTTGATAAGTCTTTTACTGTCACTTGAGTTTTTTTAATCAGTAATGAGTGTTGGATCTTGTCAAATGCGTCTATAAATATAATCATATAATCATTACTTTTGCTTTAATGATATATCATATTATGTTGATTGACTTGCATATATTAAGCCACTCTCTATCACTGGAATGAAAGAAGAAAGAGATAATATTGAAAGAAGAAAGATTAAAGAAGGAAATTACATGGAAAGAAGATTCCTTGAGATTCACAGCAAACTTATCAAGTGAGACATTGTGGGCAGAAAAGAACGGTGGAATATAATAAAAGTAAATTATATAAACACTTCATCAAGAATACTCTACCCCCACTAGA